>NC_056748.1:92728656-92911156 GCF_019279795.1 Protopterus annectens
TTGCATTGTATATGATAGTTTCAGGGCTGTTGTATCTGGATTGTGTGTTCTACTGCTGCTTTAAGTACTTGTCACATTGTATATGATAGTTCCAGGGCTGTTGTATCCGGATTGTGTGTTCTACTGCTGCTTTAAGTACTTGTTACATTGTATATGATAGTTCCTGGGCTGTTGTATATGGTTTGTCTGTTCTACTGAGTTAAGTACTTGTCACACTGTATATGATAGTTCCAGGGCTGTTGCATATGGATTGTGTGTTCTACTGCTTTAAGTACTTGTCACATTGTATATGATAGTTCCAGGGCTATTGTATCTGGATTGAGTGTTCTACTGCTGCTTTAAGTACTTGTTACATTGTATATTATTGTTCCAGGGCTATTGTATCTGGATTGTGTTCTACTGCTGCTTTAAGTACTTGTTACATTGTATATAATAGTTCCAGGGCTGTTGTGTCTGGATTGTGTATTCTACTGTGGTTTTAAGTCCTTGTCACATTGTATATGATAGTTCCAGGGCTGTTGTGTCTGGATTGTGTGTTCTACTGCTGCTTTAAGTACTTGCCACATTGTAAATGATAGTTCCAGGGCTGTTGTATCTGGATTGTGTGTTCTACTGCTGCTTTAAGTACTTGTCACATTGTATATGATAGTTCCGGGGCTGTTGTATATAGATTGTCTGTTCTACTGCTTTAAGTACTTGTCACATTGTATATGAAAGTTCCAGGGCTGTTATATCTGGATTGTGTGTTCTACTGCTGCTTTAAGTACTTGTTACATTGCATATGATAGTTCCAGGGCTGTTGTATCTGGGTTGTGTGTTCTACTGCTGCCTTAAGTGCTTGTCACATTGTATATGATAGTTCTAGGGCTGTTCTATCTGGATTGTGTGTTCTACTGCTGCTTTAAGTACTTGTCACATTGTATATGATAGTTCCAGGGCTGTTGTATATAGATTGTCTGTTCTACTGCTTTACGTACTTGTCACATTGTATATGATAGTTCCAGGGCTGTTGTATCTGGATTGTCTGTTCTACTGCTTTACGTACTTGTCACATTGTATATGATAGTTCCAGAGCTGTTGTATCTGGATTGTGTGTTCTACTGCTGCTTTAAGTGCTTGTTACATTGTATATGATAGTTCCAGGGCTGTTGTATCTGGATTGTGTGTTCTACTGCAGCTTTAAGTACTTGTTACATTGTATAAGATAGTTCCAGGGCTGTTGTATATAGATTGTCTGTTCTACTGCTTTAAGTACTTGTCACATTGTATATGATAGTTCCAGGGCTGTTGTATCTGGATTGTGTGTTCTACTGCTGCTTTAAGTACTTCTTACATTGTATATGATAGTTCCAGGGCTGTTGTGTCTGGATTGTGTGTTCTACTGTTGCTTTAAGTACTTGTTACATTGTATATGATAGTTTCAGGGCTGTTGTATCTGGTTTGTGTGTTCTACTGCTGCTTTAAGTACTTGTCACATTGTATATGATAGTTCCAGGGCTGTTGTATCTGGATTGTGTGTTCTACTGCTGCTTTAAGTACTTGTTACATTGTATATGATAGTTCCAGGGCTGTTGTATATGGTTTGTCTGTTCTACTGAGTTAAGTACTTGTCACATTGTATATGATAGTTCCAGGGCTGTTGTATATGGATTGTGTGTTCTACTGCTTTAAGTACTTGTCACATTGTATATGATAGTTCCAGGGCTGTTGTATCTGGATTGAGTGTTCTACTGCTGCTTTAAGTACTTGTTACATTGTATATTATTGTTCCAGGGCTATTGTATCTGGATTGTGTGTTCTACTGCTGCTTTAAGTACTTGTTACATTGTATATAATAGTTCCAGGGCTGTTGTGTCTGGATTGTGTGTTCTACTGTGGTTTTAAGTCCTTGTCACATTGTATATGATAGTTCCAGGGCTGTTGTGTCTGGATTGTGTGTTCTACTGCTGCTTTAAGTACTTGCCACATTGTAAATGATAGTTCCAGGGCTGTTGTATCTGGATTGTGTGTTCTACTGCTGCTTTAAGTACTTGTCACATTGTATATGATAGTTCCGGGGCTGTTGTATATAGATTGTCTGTTCTACTGCTTTAAGTACTTGTCACATTGTATATGATAGTTCCAGGGCTGTTGTATCTGGATTGTGTGTTCTACTGCTGCTTTAAGTACTTGTTACATTGCATATGATAGTTCCAGGGCTGTTGTATCTGGGTTGTGTGTTCTACTGCTGCCTTAAGTGCTTGTCACATTGTATATGATAGTTCTAGGGCTGTTCTATCTGGATTGTGTGTTCTACTGCTGCTTTAAGTACTTGTCACATTGTATATGATAGTTCCAGGGCTGTTGTATATAGATTGTCTGTTCTACTGCTTTACATACTTGTCACATTGTATATGATAGTTCCAGGGCTGTTGTATCTGGATTGTGTGTTCTACTGCTGCTTTAAGTGCTTGTTACATTGTATATGATAGTTCCAGGGCTGTTGTATCTGGATTGTGTGTTCTACTGCAGCTTTAAGTACTTGTTACATTGTATAAGATAGTTCCAGGGCTGTTGTATATAGATTGTCTGTTCTACTGCTTTAAGTACTTGTCACATTGTATATGATAGTTCCAGGGCTGTTGTATCTGGATTGTGTGTTCTACTGCTGCTTTAAGTACTTGTCACATTGTGTATGATAGTTCCAGGGCTGTTGTATATGGATTGTCTGTTCTACTGCTTTAAGTACTTGTCACATTGTATATGATAGTTCCAGGGTTGTTGTATCTGGATTGAGTGTTCTACTGCTGCTTTAAGTACTTGTCACATTGTATATGATAGTTCCAGGGCTGTTGTATCTGGATTGTGTGTTCTGCTGCTGCTTTAAGTACTTGTCACATTGTATATGATAGTTCCAGGGCTGTTGTATATAGATTGTCTGTTCTACTGCTTTAAGTACTTGTCACATTGTATATGATAGTTCCAGGGCTGTTGTATCTGGATTGTGTGTTCTACTGCTGCTTTAAGTACTTCTTACATTGTATATGATAGTTCCAGGGCTGTTGTGTCTGGATTGTGTGTTCTACTGTTGCTTTAAGTACTTGTTACATTGTATATGATAGTTTCAGGGCTGTTGTATCTGGTTTGTGTGTTCTACTGCTGCTTTAAGTACTTGTCACATTGTATATGATAGTTCCAGGGCTGTTGTATCTGGATTGTGTGTTCTACTGCTGCTTTAAGTACTTGTTACATTGTACATGATAGTTCCAGGGCTGTTGTATATGGTTTGTCTGTTCTACTGAGTTAAGTACTTGTCACATTGTATATGATAGTTCCAGGGCTGTTGTATCTGGATTGTGTGTTCTACTGCTTTAAGTACTTGTCACATTGTATATGATAGTTCCAGGGCTGTTGTATCTGGATTGAGTGTTCTACTGCTGCTTTAAGTACTTGTTACATTGTATATTATTGTTCCAGGGCTATTGTATCTGGATTGTGTGTTCTACTGCTGCTTTAAGTACTTGTTACATTGTATATAATAGTTCCAGGGCTGTTGTGTCTGGATTGTGTGTTCTACTGTGGTTTTAAGTCCTTGTCACATTGTATATGATAGTTCCAGGGCTGTTGTGTCTGGATTGTGTGTTCTACTGCTGCTTTAAGTACTTGCCACATTGTATATGATAGTTCCAGGGCTGTTGTATCTGGATTGTGTGTTCTACTGCTGCTTTAAGTACTTGTCACATTGTATATGATAGTTCTGGGGCTGTTGTATATAGATTGTCTGTTCTGCTGCTTTAAGTACTTGTCACATTGTCTATGATAGTTCCAGGGCTTTTGTATCTGGATTGTGTGTCCTACTGCTGCTTTAAGTACTTTTTACATTGCATATGATAGTTCCAGGGCTGTTGTATCTGGATTGTGTGTTCTATTGCTGCTTTAAGTGCTTGTCACATTGTATATGATAGTTCTAGGGCTGTTATCTCTGGATTGTGTGTTCTACTGCTGCTTTAAGTACTTGTCACATTGTATATGATAGTTCCAGGGCTGTTGTATCTGGATTGTGTGGTCTTCTTACTCTTGGGCTCCAAACCAGCCATTTTACATTAAGAAGGTTTATTGCACTCTTGTGGCAGAAGTGTGCTGATCTAAACCTGTTTGAGTTGGGGATTCCTGTTGGAAAACTTAATGTGTGCTTTTCTGATTGGCAGTTAAATTAAAACTTGTTCCTTTTGCCTAGTGCCCTGTACAAATGCAAATGCCTCAAAGATAAAATTTCCCTAGAATAAGTCTCACTGAAACCATACCCAGCCCCCTGCTTCTCTAAGTGTAAACCATACCTAGGCTCCTTCTGCTCTAGGAGCAAACCCTACCCAGCCTCCTGCTGTTCTTGGAGCAAACCATACCCAGCCCTTTGCTTCTCTAGGAGCAAACCATACCCAGCCCCAATTGCTCTAAGAGCAAACCATATCCAGACCCCTGCTGCTCTAGGAACAAACCATACCCAGCCCCCTGCTGCTCTAGGAGGAAACCATACCCAGCCTCCTGTTGCTCTAACAGCAAACCATACCCAGCCCCTTGCTGCTCTAGGAGCAAGCCATACCCAGCCTTCTGCTGCTCTATGAGCAAACCATACCCAGCCCCCTGCTGTTCTAGGAGCAAACCATACTCAGCCCCCTGATGCTGTAAGAGCAAACAGTACCACAGCCCCCTGCTGTTCTTGGACCAAACCATACCCAGCCCCCTGCTGCTCTAGGAGCAAACCATCCCCAGTCCCCTGCTGCTCTAGGAATAAACCATACCCAGCTCCTGCTGCTCTAAGAACAAACCATCCCCATCCCCCTTCTGTTCTAAGAGCAAACCATACCCACCCCCCTGCTGCTCTAAGAAAAAAACATAGCAATCCCCTGCTGCTCTAAGAGCAAAGCATACCCAGCCCTCTGCAGCATGTGGAACAAACCATACCCAGCCCCCTGCTGCTCTAAGAACAAACCATCCCCATCCCCCTGCTGCTCTAAGAGCTAACCATAACCAGCCCCCTGCTGCTCTAGGAGCAAACCATACTCAGACCCCTGATGCTGTAAGACCAAACAGTACCCAGCCCCCTGCTGCTCTTGGACCAAACCATACCCAGCCCCCTGCTACTCTAGGAACAAACCATACCCAGCCCCCTGCTGTTCTAAGAGCAAACCATACCCACCCCCTGCTGCTCTAAGAACAAACCATAGCAAGCCTCTGCTGATCTAAGAGCAAAGCATACCCAGCCCTCTGCAGCATGTGGAACAAACCATACCCAGCCCCCTGCTGCTCTAGGAGCAAACTATACCCAGCCCCCTGCTGCTCTAGGAGCAAACCATACCCAGCCCCCTGCTGCTCTAAGAACAAACCATACCCAGCCCCCTGCTGTTCTAAGAGCAAACCATACCCACCCCCTGCTGTTCTAAGAACAAACCATAGCAAGCCTTTGCTGCTCTAAGAGCAAAGCATACCCAGCCCTCTGCAGCTCATGGAGCAAACCATACCCGGCCCCCCTGCTGCTCTAAGAACAAACCATCCCCATCCCCCTGCTGCTCTAAGAGCTAACCATATCCAGCCCCCTGCTGCTCTAGGAGCAAACCATACTCAGACCCCTGATGCTATAAGAGCAAACAGTACCCAGCCCCCTGCTGCTCTTGGACCAAACCATACCCAGCCCCCTGCTACTCTAGGAGCAAACCATACCCAGCCCCCTGCTGCTCTAAGAACAAACCATACCCAGCCCCCTGCTGCTCTAAGAGCAAACCATACCAGCCCCTTGCTGCTCTAGGAGCAAACCATACCCAGCCCCCTGCTGCTCTAGGAGTAACTAAGTTGCACGCTGAGCAACATCACTCTGTTGGTGTAGCTGAGGCTCCCACTCATACTCTGTGTGCTACCGGCACAGTCCAGTCTAATTAACCAGTTCCTTTCCCTGATAAAACCCACAGTAAGACCTTGATATCTTGGAAGGAGCAGTGTCCTACCATCTCTGTAACCTGTCTGATGGACATGGGCATACTGAGGCAGTGTAGTAATTGTCTCATGTATACTGCCAACCACTTAATCTTGAAACAAGTACTATATGAGGGAGATGTAGTTATGGCAAGATGCTAACAAACATATAAACTGAATACCAAACAGGCTGTCAGCACACCCACATCACTTCCCACAATAAATACTAATACACTAAATAAATGTTTGACACATAAACCCATAAATGCAGAGGTACTCACTAGTAACTTACCAAAAACTCAGAAGCTTCACAAATGCTGTCTTTAGAAACCACATATACACACAACAAAGCAAACAATAACTGCAACACATAATAATACACACATCAGTATCTCAGCAAACAATCCCTATAGTGAAACACCACAACACCTAACATACTGGTCATAGGAGGCTTCATAGTGAGACACACAGATGTATCCTCATCAGGCTGGATAAGGAGAAGGTTACATTTACCTGCTGTCAAGTGCAAAGCACCATCAGAGCACACAAGCACTCAAATCACTCAGCCACAAGTACAAGTATGACTCTGTCATAGTCTGTGTGGGTGTGAATGACCTCGGATGAACCTCCATAGGCTACATGAAGAGCAACATGATTGGGCTCTCAGATTATGTGTCACAGGTAGATTGGAACCTAGCCTTCAGCAGCATTCTCTCTTCACCAAGAATGATGCCACAATACAAACAAAAAATGATTGACTTTAACAATTGGCTTAACTTTTGGTGTCAATCCACAGGGATTCAATATTTGTCAGCCTGGAAGGACATGATCGACAGGCCATACTGATTTCCCAGAGATGGTTTGCACCTGTCTCCTCTAGGCTTTCAGATTCTGGCAAAGGCTTTAACCACCCCTGTAGTGCCTTTTTAGGCAGTGTTAAAGTAACCACCCTCCCAATGTAACAATATCTTCTCTAGATCAGCTCAAGGTATTGCTGTTCAATGCTAGGAGTTTAGACAAGAAAATGCACTTCTTAGAAACACTACTCACCTTGGAAAATTCTAATGTCTGTTCAGTCACTAAGCCATGGTACAAAGCCATGGAACGCACCCCAGCCATGCAAGGCTAGAATGTCTTGCATACATTCAGACAATCAACTAAGAAAGAAATCACCAAAGGAGGAGGTGTATCCATCTTCGTAAAGGATAAGCACACCTCAAGACTGGTCAAACAGTACACGTATCACAAGCTGCTTGCTGTCCAGCTAACCATAGGAAAAATCCCCTACTACATCACTGCTAGACATAGGTAAAATCCCCTACCAAATCACTGTTAGCCATAGGTAAAATCCCCTACCACATCACTGCTACCCATAGTAAACCCCCCCCCCCTACCACATCACTGCTAGCCATAGGTAAAATCCCCCCTACCACATCACTGCTAGCCATAGGTAAAATCCCCCCTACCACACCACTGCTAGCCATAGGTAAAATCCCCTACCACATCACTGCTAACCATAGGAAAAATCCCCCCTACCACATCACTGATAGCCATAGGTAAAATCCACCCCTACCACATCACTGCTAGCCATAGGTAAAATCCCCTACCACATCACTGCTAGCCATAGGTAAAATCCTCTACCACATCACTGCTAGACATAGGAAAAGCCGCCTACCACATCACTGCTAGGCATAGGTAAAATCCCCTACCACATCACTGCTAGCCATAGGTAAAATTCCGCCCCACCACATCACTGGCAGCCATAGGTAAACCCCCCCCTACCACATCACTGCTAGCCATAGGTAAAATCCCCTACCACATCACTGCTAGCCATGGGTAAAATCCCCTACCACATCACTGCTAGCCATAGGTAAAATCATCTACCACATCACTGCTAGTCATAGGTAAAATCCCCTACCACATCACTGATAGCGATAGGAAAAATCCTCCCCTACCACATCACTGATATCTATAGGTAAAATCCAGCCCTACCACATTACTGCTAGCCATAGGTAAAATCCCCTACCACATCACTGCTAGCCATAGGTAAAATCCTCTACCACATCACTGCTAGCCATAGGTAAAATCCCCCCTACCACATCACTGCTAGCCATAGGTAAAATCCCCAACCACATCACTGCTAGCCATAGGTAAAATCCCCCCCACCACATCACTGCTAGCCATAGGTAAAATAGACCCTACCACATCACTGCTAGCCATAGGTAAAATCCCCCCTACCACATCACTGCTAGCCATAGGTAAAATCCCCTACCACATCACTGCTAGCCATAGGTAAAATCCCCTACCACATCACTGCTAGCCATAGGTAAAATCCCCTACCACATCACTGCTAGCCATAGGTAAAATCCCCTACCACATCACTGCTAGCCATAGGTAAAATCCCCTACCACATCACTGCTAGCCATAGGTAAAATCCCCCCTACCACATCACTGCTAGCCATAGGTAAAATCCCCTACCACATCACTGATAGCCATAGGAAAAATCCCCCCTACCACATCACTGATAGCCATAGGTAAAATCCACCCGTACCACATCACTGCTAGCCATAGGTAAAATCCCCCCTACCACATCACTGCTAGCCATAGGTAAAATCCCCTACCACATCACTGCTAGCCATAGGTAAAATCCCCTACCACATCACTGCTAGCCATAGGTAAAATCCCCTACCACATCACTGCTAGCCATAGGTAAAATCCCCTACCACATCACTGCTAGCCATAGGTAAAATCCCCTACCACATCACTGCTAGCCATAGGTAAAACCCCTACCACATCACTGCTAGCCATAGGTAAAATCCCCTACCACATCACTGCTAGCCATAGGTAAAATCCCCTACCACATCACTGCTAGCCATAGGTAAAATCCCCTACCACATCACTGCTAGCCATAGGTAAAATCCCTACCACATCACTGCTAGCCATAGGTAAAATCCCCCTACCACATCACTGCTAGCCATAGGTAAAATCCCCTACCACATCACTGCTAGCCATAGGTAAAATCCCCCCTACCACATCACTGCTAGCCATAGGTAAAATCCCCTACCACATCACTGCTAGCCATAGGTAAAATCCCCCTACCACATCACTGCTAGCCATAGGTAAAATCCCCTACCACATCACTGCTAGCCATAGGTAAAATCCCCTACCACATCACTGCTAGCCATAGGTAAAATCCCCTACCACATCACTGCTAGCCATAGGTAAAATCCCCTACCACATCACTGCTAGCCATAGGTAAAATCCCCTACCACATCACTGCTAGCCATAGGTAAAATCCCCTACCACATCACTGCTAACCATAGCTAAAACCCCCTACCACATCACTGCTAGCCATAGGTAAAATACCCTACCACATCACTGCTATCCATAGGTAAAATCCCCTACCACATCACTGCTAGCCATAGGTAAAATCCCCTACCACATCACTGCTAGCCATAGGTAAAATCCCTCCACCACATCACTGATAGCCATAGGTAAAATCGCCCCTACCACATCACTGCTAGCCATAGGTAAAATCCCCTACCACATCACTGCTAGCTATACGTAAAATCGCCTACCACATCACTGCTAGCCATAGGTAAAATCCCCTACCACATCACTGCTAGCCATAGGTTAAATCCCTACCACATCACTGCTAGCCATAGGTAAAATCCCTACCACATCACTGCTAGCCATAGGTAAAATCCCTACCACATCACTGCTATCAGGTAAAATCCCTCACCACATCACTGCTAGCCATAGGTAAAATCCCCTACCACATCACTGCTAGCCATAGGTAAAATCCCCTACCACATCACTGCTAGCCATAGGTAAAATCCCCTACCACATCATCACTGCTAGCCATAGGTAAAATCCCTACCACATCACTGCTAGCCATAGGTAAAATCCCTACCACATCACTGCTAGCCATAGGTAAAATCCCCTACCACATCACTGCTAGCCATAGGTAAAATCCCCTACCACATCACTGCTAGCCATAGGTAAAATCCCCTACCACATCACTGCTAGCCATAGGTAAAATCCCCTACCACATCACTGCTAGCCATAGGTAAAATCCCCTACCACATCACTGCTAGCCATAGGTAAAATCTCTCCCACCACATCACTGCTAGCCATAGGTAAAATCCGCTACCACATTACTGCTAGCCATAGGTAAAATCCCCTACCACATCACTGCTAGCCATAGGTAAAATCCCCTACCACATCACTGCTAGCCATAGGTAAAATCCCCTACCACATCACTGCTAGCCATAGGTAAAATCCCCTACCACATCACTGCTAGCCATGGGTAAAATCCCCTACCACATCACTGCTAGCCATAGGTAAAATCCTCTACCATGTCACTGCTAGCCATAGGTAAAATCCCCCACCACCACATCACTGCTAGCTATAGGTAAAATCCCGTACCACATCACTGCTAGCCATAGGTAAAACCCCTACCACATCACTGCTAGCCATAGGTAAAATCCCCTACCACATCACTGCTAGCCATAGGTAAAATCCCCTACCACATCACTGCTAGCCATAGGTAAAATCCCCTACCACATCACTGCTAGCCATAGGTAAAATCCCCTACCACATCACTGCTAGCCATAGGTAAAATCCCCTACCACATCACTGCTAGCTATAGGTAAAATCCCCTACCACATCACTGCTAACCATAGGTAAAATCCCCTACTCATCACTGCTAGCCATAGATTAAATCCCCTACCACATCACTGCTAGCCATAGGTTAATTCCCCCTACCCCATCACTGCTAGCCATAGGTAAAATTCCTACCACATCACTGCTAGCCATAGGTAAAATCCCCTACCACATCACTGCTAGCCATAGGTAAAATCCCCTACCACATCACTGCTAGCCATAGGTAAAATCCCCTACCACATCACTGCTAGCCATAGGTAAAATCCCCTACCACATCACTGCTAGCCATAGGTAAAATCCCCATACCACATCACTGCTAGCCATAGGTAAAATCCCCTACCACATCACTGCTAGCTATACGTAAAATCCCCTACCACATCACTGCTAGCCATAGGTAAAATCCCCATACCACATCACTGCTAGCCATAGGTAAAACCCCTACCACATCACTGCTAGCTATAGGTAAAATCCCCTACCACATCACTGCTAGCCATAGGTAAAATCCCCTACCACATCACTGCTAGCCATAGGTAAAATCCCCTACCACATCACTGCTAGCCATAGGTAAAATCCCCTACCACATCACTGCTAGCCATAGGTAAAATCCCCCTACCACATCACTGCTAGCCATAGGTAAAATCCCCTACCACATCACTGCTAGCCATAGGTAAAATCCCCTACCACATCACTGCTAGCCATAGGTAAAATCCCCTACCACATCACTGCTAGCCATAGGTAAAATCCCCTACCACATCACTGCTAGCCATAGGTAAAATCCCCTACCACATCACTGCTAGCCATAGGTAAAATCCCCTACCACATCACTGCTAGCCATAGGTAAAATCCCCTACCACATCACTGCTAACCATAGGTAAAATCCCCCACCCACATCACTGCTATCCAGAGGTAAAATCCCCTACCACATCACTGCTAACAATAGGTAAAATCCCCTACCACATCACTGCTAGCCATAGGTTAAATCCCTCCCACCACATCACTGCTATCCATAGGTAAAATCCCCTACCATATCACTGCTAGCCATAGGTAAAATCCCCTACCACATCACTGCTAGCCATAGGTAAAATCCCCTACCACATCACTGCTAGCCATAGGTAAAATCCCCTACCACATCACTGCTAGCCATAGGTAAAATCCCCTACCACATCACTGCTAGCCATAGGTAAAATCCCTCCCACTACATCACTGCTAGCCATAGGTAAAACCCCTACCACATCACTGCTAGCCATAGGTAAATCCCTTACCCCATCACTACTATCCATAGGTAAAATCCCCGCTGCCACATCACTGCTAGCCATAGGTAAAATCCCCTACCACATCACTGCTAGCCATAATTAAAACCCCTACCACATCACTGCTAGTCATAGGTAAAATCCCCTACCACATCACTGCTAGCCAGAGGTAAAATCCCCCCATCACATCACTGCTAGCCATAGGTAAAATCCCCTACCACATCACTGCTAGCCATAGGTAAAATCCCCTACCACATCACTGCTAGCCATAGGTAAAATCCCCTACCACATCACTGCTAGCCATAGGTAAAATCCCCTACCACATCACTGCTAGCCATAGGTAAAATCCCCCCCTCCACATCACTGCTAACCATAGGTAAAATTCCCTACCACATCACTGCTAGCCATAGGTAAAATCCCCTACCACATCACTGCTAGCCATAGGTAAAATCCCCTACCACATCACTGCTAGCCATAGGTAAAATCCCCTACCACATCACTGCTAGCCATAGGTAAAATCCCCTACCACATCACTGCTAGCTATAGATAAAATCCTGCACCACATCACTGCTAGCCATAGGTAAAATCACCCCTACCACATCACTGCTAGCTATAGGTAAAATCCCGTACCACATCACTGCTAGCCATAGGTAAAACCCCTACCACATCACTGATAGCCATAGGAAAAATCCCGTACCACATCACTGCTAGACATAGGTAAAATCCCTACCACATCACTACTAGCCATAGGTAAAATCCCCCCTGCCACATCACTGCTAGCCATAGGTAAAATCCCCTACCACATCACTGCTAGCCATAATTAAAACCCCTACCACATCACTGCTAGCCATAGGTAAAATCCCCTACCACATCACTGCTAGCCATAGGTAAAATCCTCTACCACATCACTGCTAGCCATAATTAAAACCCCTACCACATCACTGCTAGCCATAGGTAAAATCCCCTACCACATCACTGCTAGCCATAGGTAAAATCCCCCCACCACATCACTGCTAGCCATAGGTAAAATCCCCTACCACATCACTGCTAGCCATAGGTAAAATCCCTACCACATCACTGCTAGCCATAGGTAAAATCCCCCTACCACATCACTGCTAGCCATAGGTAAAATCCCCTACCACATCACTGCTAGCCATAGGTAAAATCCCCTACCACATCACTGCTAGCCATAGGTAAAAAAACCCTACCACATCACTGCTAGCCATAGGTAAAATCCCCTACCACATCACTGCTAGCCATAGGTAAAATCCCCTACCACATCACTGCTAGCCATAGGTAAAATCCCCTACCACATCACTGCTAGCCATAGGTAAAATCCCCTACCACATCACTGCTAGCCATAGGTAAAACCCCTACCACATCACTGCTAGCCATAGGTAAAATCCCCTACCACATCACTGCTAGCCATAGGTAAAATCCCCTACCACATCACTGCTAGCCATAGGTAAAATCCCCCCACCACATCACTGCTAGCCATAGGTAAAATCCCCTACCACATCACTGCTAGCCATAGGTAAAATCCCCTACCACATCACTGCTAGCCATAGGTAAAATCCCCCCCCACCACATCACTGCTAGCCATAGGTAAAATACCCTACCACATCACTGCTAGCCATAGGTAAAATCCCCTACCACATCACTGCTAGCCATAGGTAAAATCCCCTACCACATCACTGCTAGCCATAGGTAAAATCCCCTACCACATCACTGCTAGCCATAGGTAAAATACCCTACCACATCACTGCTAGCCATAGGTAAAATCCCCCCCTACCACATCACTGCAAGCCATAGGTAAAATAGACCTTACCACAACACTGCTAGCCATAGGTAAAATCCCCCCTACCACATCACTGCTAGCCATAGGTAAAATCCCCTACCACATCACTGCTAGCCATAGGTAAAATCCCCTACCACATCACTGCTAGCCATAGGTAAAATCCCCTACCACATCACTGCTAGCCCTAGGTAAAATAACTCCCACCACTTCACTGCTAGCCATAGGTAAAATCCCCTACCATATCACTGCTAGCCATAGGTAAAATCCCTTACCCCATCACTACTATCCATAGGTAAAATCCCCCCTGCCACATCACTGCTAGCCATAGGTAAAATCCCCTACCACATCACTGCTAGCCATAGGTAAAATCCCCCCTACCACATCACTGCTAGCCATAGGTAAAATCCCGTACCACATCACTGCTAGCCATAGCTAAGACCCCTACCACATCACTGCTAGCCATAGGTAAAATCCCCTACCACATCACTGCTAGCCATAGGTAAAATCCCCTACCACATCACTGCTAGCCATAGGTAAAATCCCCTACCACATCACTGCTAGCCATAGGTAAAATGCGCCCTACAACATCACTGCTAGCCATAGGTAAAATCCCCTACCACATCACTGCTAGCCATAGGTAAAATCCCCTACCACATCACTGCTAGCCATAGGTAAAATCCCCTACCACATCATTGCTAGCTACACGTAAAACCCCTACCACATCACTGCTAGCCATAGGTAAAATCCATTACCACATTACTGCTAGCCATAGGTAAAATCCCCTACCACATCACTGCTAGCCATAGGTTAAATCCCTCCCACCACATCACTGCTAGCCATAGGTAAAATCCCCTACCACACCACTGCTAGCCGTAAGTAAAATTCCCTACCACATCACTGCTAGCCATAGGTAAAATCCCCCCTACCACGTCATTGCTAGCCATAGGTAAAATCACCCCTACCACATCTCTGCTAGCTATAGGTAAAATCCCTACCACATCACTGCTAGCCATAGGTAAAATCCCCTACCACATCACTGCTAGCCATAGGTAAAATCCCCTACCACATCACTGCTAGCCATAGGAAAAATCCTCTACCACATCACTGCTAGCCGTAGGTAAAATCCCCTACCACATCACTGCTAGCCATAGGTAAAATCCCCTACCACATCACTGCTAGCCATAGGTAAAATCCCCTACCACATCACTGCTAGCCATAGGTAAAATCCTACCACATCACTGCTAGCCATAGGTAAATTCCCCTACCACATCACTGCTAGCTATAGGTAAAATCCCCTACCACATCACTGCTAGCCATAGGTAAAATCCCCTACCACATCACTGCTAGCTAGGTAAAATCCCTACCACCTCCCGGCTAGCCATAGGTAAAATCCCTACCACATCACTGCTAGCCATAGGTAAAATCCCTACCACACCACTGCTAGCCGTAGGTAAAATCCCCTACCACATCACTGCTAGCCATAATTAAAACCCCTACCACACCACTGCTAGCCATAGGTAAAATCCCCTACCACATCACTGCTAGCCATAGGTAAAATCCCCCCTACCACATCACTGCTAGCCATAGGTAAAATCCCCTACCACGTCATTGCTAGCCATAGGTAAAATCACCCCTACCACATCACTGCTAGCTATAGGTAAAATCCCGTACCACATCACTGCTAGCCATAGGTAAAACCCCTACCACATCACTGCTAGCCATAGGTAAAATCCCCTACTACATCACTGCTAGCCATAGGTAAAATCCCCTACCACATCACTGCTAGCCATAGGTAAAATCCCCCCTACCACATCACTGCTAGCCATAGGTAAAATCCCCTACCACATCACTACTAGCCATAGGTAAAATCCCCTACCACATCACTGCTACCCATAGGTAAAATCCCCCCTACCACATCACTGCTAGCCATAGGTAAAATAGACCCTACCACATCACTGCTAGCCATAGGTAAAATCCCCTACCACATCACTGCTAGCCATAGGTAAAATCCCCTACCACATCACTGCTAGCTATAGGTAAAATCCCCTACCACATCACTGCTAGCCATAGGTAAAATCCCCTACCACATCACTGCTAGCCATAGGTAAAATCCCCTACCACATCACTGCTAGCCATAGGTAAAACCCCTACCACATCACTGCTAGCCATACGTAAAATCCCCTACCACATCACTGCTAGCCATAGGTAAAATCCCCTACCACATCACTGCTAGCCAAAGGTAAAATCCCCTACCACATCACTGCTAGCCATAGGTAAAATCCCCTACCACATCACTGCTAGCCATAGGTAAAATCCCCTACCACATCACTGCTAGCCATAGGTAAAATCCCCTACCACATCACTGCTAACCATAGGTAAAATCCCCTACCACATCACTGCTAGCCCTAGGTAAAATTCCCCCTCCACATCATTGCTAACCATAGGTAAAATCCCCTACCACATCACTGCTAGCCATAGGTAAAATCCCCTACCACATCACTGCTAGCCATAGGTAAAATCCCTACCACATCACTGCTAGCCAAAGGTAAAATCCCCTACCACATCACTGCTAACCATAGCTAAAATCCCCTACCACATCACTGCTAGCCATAGGTAAAATCCCCTACTACATCACTGCTAGCCAGAGGTAAAATCCCCCCTACCACATCACTGCTAGCCATAGGTAAAATCCCCTACCACATCACTGCTAGCCATAGGTAAAATCCCCTACCACATCACTGCTAGCCATAGGTTAAATCCCTCCCACCACATCACTGCTATCCATAGGTAAAATCCCCTACCATATCACTGCTAGCCATAGGTAAAATCCCTTACCCCATCACTACTATCCATAGGTAAAATCCCCCCTACCACATCACTGCTAGCCATAGGTAAAATCCCCTACCACATCACTGCTAGCCATAGGTAAAATCCCCTACCACATCACTGCTAGCCATAATTAAAACCCCTACCACATCACTGCTAGTCATAGGTAAAATCCCCTACCACATCACTGCTAGCCAGAGGTAAAATCCCCTACCACATCACTGCTAGCCATAGGTAAAATCCCCTACCACATCACTGCTAACCATAGGTAAAATCCCCACCCTACCACATCACTGCTAGCCATAGGTAAAATCCCTACCACATCACTGCTAGCCATAGGTAAAATCCCTACCACATCACTGCTAACCATAGGTAAAATCCCCACCCTACCACATCACTGCTAGCCATAGGTAAAATCCCCTACCACATCATTGCTAGCTACACGTAAAACCCCTACCACATCACTGCTAGCCATAGGTAAAATCCCCTACCACATCACTGCTAGCCATACGTAAAATCCCCTACCACATCACTGCTAGCTATAGGTAAAATCCCCTACCACATCACTGCTAGCCATAGGTAAAATCCCCTACCACATCACTGCTAGCCATAGGTAAAACCCCTACCACATCACTGCTAGCCATAGGTAAAATCCCCTACCACATCACTGCTAGCCATAGGTAAAATCCCCTACCACATCACTGCTAGCCATAGGTAAAATCCCCTACCACATCACTGCTAACCATAGGTAAAATCCCCCCCCTACCACATCACTGCTAGCCATAGGTAAAATCCATTACCACATCACTGCTAGCCATAGGTAAAATCCCCTACCACATCACTGCTAGCCATAGGTTAAATCCCCGCTGCCACATCACTGCTAGCCATAGGTAAAATCCCCTACCACATCACTGCTAGCCATAATTAAAACCCCTACCACATCACTGCTAGTCATAGGTAAAATCCCCTACCACATCACTGCTAGCCATAGGTAAAATCCCTTACCCCATCACTACTATCCATAGGTAAAATCCCCCCTGCCACATCACTGCTAGCCATAGGTAAAATCCCCTACCACATCACTGCTAGCCATAGGTAAAATCCCCTACCACATCACTGCTAGCCATAGGTAAAATCCCCTACCACATCACTGCTAGCCATAGGTAAAATCCCCTACCACATCACTGCTAGCCATAGGTAAAATCCCTACCACATCACTGCTGGCCATAGGTAAATCCCTACCACATCACTGCTAGCCATAGGTAAAATCCCCCCTCCACATCACTGCTAGCCATAGGTAAAATCCCCTACCACATCACTGCTAGCCATAGGTAAAATCCCCTACCACATCACTGCTAGCGATAGGTAAAATCCCCCCCCCTCCACATCACTGCTAACCATAGGTAAAATCCCCTACCACATCACTGCTAGCCATAGGTAAAACCCCTACCACATCACTGCTAGCCATAGGTAAAATCCCCTACCACATCACTGCTAGCCATAGGTAAAATCCCCTACCACATCACTGCTAGCCATAGGTAAAATCCCTACCACATCACTGCTAGCCATAGGTAAAATCCCCTACCACATCACTGCTAGCCATAGGTAAAATCCCCTACCACATCACTGCTAGCCATAGGTAAAATCCCCTACCACATCACTGCTAACCATAGGTAAAATCCCCTACCACATCACTGCTAGCCATAGGTAAAATCCCCTACCACATCACTGCTAGCTATAGGTAAAATCCCCTACCACATCACTGCTAACCATAGGTAAAATCCCCTACCACATCACTGCTAGCTATAGGTAAAATCCCCTACCACATCACTGCTAGCCATAGGTAAAATCCCCTACCACATCACTGCTAGCCATAGGTAAAATCCCCTACCACATCACTGCTAACCATAGGTAAAATCCCCTACCACATCACTGCTAGCTATAGGTAAAATCCCCTACCACATCACTGCTAGCCATAGGTAAAATCCCCTACCACATTACTGCTAACCATAGGTAAAATTTCCTACCACATCACTGATAGCTATAGGCAAAATCCCCTACCACATCACTGCTAGCTATAGGTAAAATCCCCTACCACATCACTGCTAGCCATAGGTAAAATCCCCTACCACATCACTGCTAACCATAGGTAAAATCCCCTACCACATCACTGCTAGCCATAGGTAAAATCCCCTACCACATCACTGCTAGCCATAGGTAAAATCCCCTACCACATCACTGCTAGCTATAGGTAAAGTCCCCTGCCACATCACTGCTAGCTGTAGGTAAAAACCTCTACCATATCACTGCTAACCATAGGTAAAATCCCCTACCACATCACTGCTAGCTATAGGTAAAATCCCCTACCACATCACTGCTAACCATAGGTAAAATCCCCTACCACATCACTGCTAGCCATAGGTAAAATCCCCTACCACATCACTGCTAGCCATAGGTAAAATCCCCATACCACATCACTGCTAGCCATACGTAAATTCCCCTACCACATCACTGCTAGCTATAGGTAAAATCCCCTACCACATCACTGCTAACCATAGGTAAAATCCCCTACCACATCACTGCTAGGTAAAATCCCCTACCACATCACTGCTAGCCATAGGTAAAATCCCCCCTACCACATCACTGCTAGCCATGGGTAAAATCCCCTACCACATCACTGCTAGGTAAAAGCCCCTACCTCATCACTGCTAGCCATAGGTAAAATCCCCTACCACATCACTGCTAGCCATAGGTAAAATCCCCTACCACATCACTGCTAGCCATAGGTAAAAACCCCTACCACATCACTGCTAGCCATAGGTAAAATCCCCCCTACCACACCACTGCTAGCCATAGGTAAAATCCCCTACCACATCACTGCTAGCCATAGGTAAAATCCCCTACCACATCACTGCTAGCCATAGGTAAAATCCCCCCTACCACATCACTGCTAGCCATAGGTAAAATCCCCTACCACATCACTGCTAGCCATAGGTTCATAGGTTCATAGGTTCATATTAGGCTATCTGCCCTGGGGCATTTATAAGCCTAGCCCGATTGTGTTTGGCTTATGCCACCCCTTGATTTGAGTATACTGTGCCCTTTTTTAAAGTTTACTTTACTGTGCCTCTGTCTAATAGTGACATGGAAGTAATCCCTGGGACAAACCTATGATCCCCCATCCACTCATCAAGATTCTTCTTGAAGAGAGTCAGTGAGGTGCTCTGCCTAACATGGATTGGAATTCTATTCCAGAGCGAAGGGAGCCTCTGGGTTATGAATCTGTCCCTCCAGCATGTTCTATTTATTTCTGTGCTGAGGTTCAAGTCCCTCGAGTGCGTGGCTCTAAGGGATTTAGATTTACTGAGGTGGAGCATGTCCATTAATTCTGGGTTGGACATAGCTTTATATGTCAGGCATAGTTCGCCTCGAAGTACGCAGTATGCAACTGAGTAGAGGTGGAGTTTTTTTAACCAAGCAGCATATGGCATCTGTTTGAGTCCCTTGATCCTCCTGGTGAGGTACTTTTGGGGTCTTTCTAATTGCTGCAGGTGTCGGGTATGGTACATCCCAAAGGGGGCATTGTATTCTATGATGAGCCTGATGAGGGATGAATAAAGGGGCACGATTACCTCTCTTGATCTAGATGTGATCCCTTTCATGATGAGGTGGGCTATGTAGAAGGTCTTTCTAACCACTTTGGCAATGTGGTTGTCAAAGGAGAGATTGCTATCAACTTGGTTCCCCATATCCCTAATTACTTTCTCTGTACTTAATGAGTTACCACCTTTGTGGTGATTTGTGGGCACATTGTTTTTGCCAAAGGGTATGACTATACACTTTTTGGCATTTAGCTTTAGACCATGGCTTTGGCACCAGTTATCCGTCTCTGCGAGACCTTTTTGAAGGATGTTTCTGTCAGCTGGTGAGTCAATTATGGTGCCCTGTTTGCAGTCATCTGCGAACTTGGTGAGCCATAGTCCTCCCACATTGGCCTGTACCTCAGAAAAGTAAATACCGAACAAGAGAGGTCCCAGGGCAGAACCTTGTGGGATGCCACTTGTGACCGGTTTCGAGTCTGACATGGCCCCAGCAACTCTGACTCTCTGGGTTCTGTCTTTGAGCCATTTTGCATCCCATCTTGTGACATAGGGGTTTATATTTAGGCTGGATAGCTTATCTATGATGCCTGAGTGGGGTATTGTGTCAAATGCGTTTGCGAGGTCGAGATAGGCTGTGTGGACTACCTTCCCTTCATCTATGGCCTTGGTGACTGTTTCGAAGAAGTCGACCAGGTTCAAAAGGCAGGATCTGCCCTTGATGAAGCCAAATTGGGTAGGATCTAGTGTCTGTAGGTCCCCAATGTCTTTGTTTATGAGTTCCATGATGATCCTCTCCATAGCCTTGCATACTAGGCTAGTCAGGCTTATAGGGCGATAGTTTCCAGGGTCCGCAGAGGTGCCACCTTTGTGGAGTGGGACCACTGTTGCTGTACACCATTCTTTGGGCACATATCCTGTAGTGAGGCTGAGATTGTACAGCAGTTTTACTTGAGGGATTAGTTCTTCTTGGAGTTCATGTAGGACACAACCCGGGACACCATCTGGTCCCTTGGAAGCAGTGTTTTTTGCTTTGGAGAGGGCGGCCTTCACCTGAGCATCAGAGATGTTTGAGAGGCTGCACTCTGCCAGGATAGATACTTGCTCTTTTGGGGGGGAGGGGGTGGAGAAGTTTGCACTGAACCTGTCTGCCAGGATGTTGGCGATGTCTGTGGGTTCAGTGTATATTTTGTCGTTTAGAATCAACTCAGAACAAGTCTGGGAGTTGCATCCCAGGTTTGTAACATAACTGAAAAAAGCCTTATGATTGTCTTTAGTGTCCTGTGCAATTTTTCTCTCGAAGCTGGCCTTGAAGGATTTTATGAGGGATCGTAATTTTTTGCTAGTACTGATCAGAGATGCCTTCCCTTTTAGGGATTTTGCTCTATCATGTAATAGCTTCCTCCTTCTGTTGTACAGTTTATTTATGGCTGGGGTCCACCAGACTGGACGCCTGCCTTTGGATGATTGGGTCTTGATTTTGTTTGGGATAGCATGATCCATGCATTCCTGGAGATGTCTGTAGAATGCGTTTATATAGGATTCTGCAGTTTGGGCCATAGTTTCCACTGGCTCTGGGGCCTTGAAGGATTCCACTTCGGTTTTGAGAAGTGTGAAGTTCGCTTTGAGAAGTTTTCACTGTGGTTTTCTGGGCTGGGGTGGGGCCGGATGTGGATATCCAGTGAAATTAATTTATGGTCTGATCTTACCAATGAGGGATATACTTCTGGTATGGAGCATAGAGTCCCCATGTTGGTAATTATCAGGTCTAGTATGTTTTCCTCTTGTGGGAGTGGTGACTAGTTGTTCCATAGCATTTGAGTTTATAAATTCCAGGAACCTTCTTGAGTAATGCTCCCAGTCTATGTTTGGGTAGTTGAAGTCACCCAATATAATGGTGTTCGGAGAGATCTTCATGTTCTCCAATGTTTTCAGGAAAGCCGCGTGGGATTCCTGACTTTGAGAGGGTGGTCTGTAGGATGCTATAAACTGAAAAGCAGTCTTGCCCACTGTCAGTTGCACATGGATGGTGTCCAATACTTTGTGCAATGCCACTAACCTGGATGTGTGGATATGATTGATAAATATGGAAACTCCCCCTCCTTTTGTGGTTCGGTCTGGGTTTTGGGGTCGAAAAGCATGATATGAGTTATAACCTGGTAGTGCTGGGGTGCTCTCTGGAGCCTTGAACCAGGTTTCTGTCACTGCACAGATATCGATGTTCTCCATACTGAGGAGAGCTTCGAGTGCATGCATCTTGGGGTTAAGACTTCTGGCATTTAGCAGCATTACCCTTAGTTTCTTGTTCCTTGTGCTGTCTATGGAGGTGGGTTTGACTTTTCAGCCTTGCCTAAAAAAGGCACTATGGGGGTGGCAAGAGCCTTTGCCAATATCTGAAAGACCAGGGGTGACAGGTGCAAGCTGTCCCTAGCGAAGCAGCGTGGCTTGTCGAGCATGTCATCCCAGGCTGACAGACACTGGATCCCCTTTGAATGACACCAAAATTTTAGCCAATTGTTAAAATCGATCATTTTGTCTTTATACTGTTCCATCATTCTAGGTGAGGGTAAGATGCTGCTCAAGGTCAGGGTCATACCGGCCTGGGCTACATGATCAGAGAGCTCCTCTATGTCTCTTTTCATGTAGTCGAGGGAGGTACGTCTCAGGTCATTCACGCCAGCATGTACAATGACTGAGTCATATTTGTATTTGCTTTGGAGTGACCTGAGTGCTTGCATTATGTGGCGGATCCTAGCACCCGACAGGCAGCTCACTGTGACCTTCTCTTTATTCAGCCTAGTGAGCAGGATGTCAGTGTGTCTGGCAATAGAGCCACCTATTACAAGAGTATCAGGTGTGTTATTCAGCCTTAAGGGCTGTGACTGCTTGGCACACTGACTTTGTGTGATTTGTGTTGTACGTGTTTTGTTTTGGGGTAGCGTTTGCTTGGATGTCTGCTTTGGAGTCCCCCCCACCACATCCCTGCTAGCCATAGGTAAAATCCCCCCCTACCACATCACAGCTAGCCATAGGTAAAATCCCCTACCACATCCCTGCTAGCCATATGTAAAATCCCCTACCACATCACTGTTAGCCATAGGTAAAATCCCCTACCACATCACTGCTAGCCATAGGTAAAATCCCCCCCTACCACATCACTGCTAGCCATAGGTAAAATCCCATACCACATCATTGCCAGCCATAGGTAAAATCCCCTACCACATCACTGCTAGCCATAGGTAAAATCCCCTACCACATCACTGCTAGCCATAGGTAAAATCCCCTACCACATCACTGCTAGCCATAGGTAAAATCTGCTACCACATCATTGCTAGCCATAGGTAAAATCCCCTACCACATCACTGCTAGCCATAGGTAAAATCCCCTACCACATCACTGCTAGCCATAGGTAAAATCCCCTACCACATCACTGCTAGCCATAGGTAAAATCCCCTACTACATCACTGCTGGCCATAGGTAAAATCCCCTACCACATCACTGCTAGCTATAGGTCCCCCACCATGAACCAGAAAAAACATACTGCATACCTGGACTTACTGGAGCTACTCGCCATGCAGTCCAATACTTTACTCATGGGTGATTTGTAACTATCCTACCAGAACAGCTGGTTGGCACACCCACTAGGGGCTCAAATATCCTAAGCATAGTACTCACTAAAATGGATGCCTGTTACACCTCCATCCCCAATGTAATGTCCTTTTTAGTAAGACTAGACCACAGAATGATGTCCTTTGAAATAAATATATGGCCAGATACCCCATCAATCCCAAAAATGCTAAAGAATTTCTCCAAGACACATTATCTCCTACTAAGTGATGGTATAAGAAATTTCAAAGCTTCCCCAAACCCAGAAAACACAGAATCCTGTGCAGAGGTGTACACCAATCCCCTGTATAGCCACTTAAGCAGTTGTTTAGAATCAGTAGTACTGGACCACATTAAACCCAGGTCTTGCCAGAAAAGTAAGCCACCTTGGTGGACCCTGTCCAAAAATAAGTGGAAACATTGTCAAGAGAAGAAGAAACCCATCACTAGTCTAAACAAACAAATCAGAGATCTGTTCAACTCCTCAAAAACAAACTGAAGCAAAAATAGCCTCCCTAGTCAAGGAAAATCACTAAGCATTTTTTAACTATGCCAAATCTTAAGCGGAGTACCCAGCTATGCACAGAGCTGGTTGTAGATGGCACTACCCATACTGTACTGGAGGACATAGTCAACCAGCTGACAGATTTGCATCAGACTTCACCCCCTCTCCCCACTGATTGTCCCCCAAAGTGTACCTTCCTCTATTCCTGTGCCTATTATCTGAAGAGAGCAGCCCATCTATGAGCTCTCTAAGGCTACAACATGGCATCAATGGACCCTGACGACATCCCTGGTTGCCTTTTAAATAACTTAAAACATGACCTAGCAAACCCACTTGGATCCCTATTTAACCACAGGCTACAGAAAGGCTCTGTTTCAGCAGAATGGAGGACAGCCACAGTCATCCCTCTGCAGAAGGGAAGACCATCAACTGACCCAGTGAATTATAGAACCATAAATCTGATTTGTTTTATCTCTAAGGGCATGGAAATAATTCTCACAGACC
This sequence comes from Protopterus annectens, assembly GCF_019279795.1. Taxonomy (NCBI): domain Eukaryota; kingdom Metazoa; phylum Chordata; order Ceratodontiformes; family Protopteridae; genus Protopterus; species Protopterus annectens. Next base: position 92,753,356 of record NC_056748.1, read on the forward strand.
TTATTAACAAGCACATAGGTAATGTCCAGACTTGGGACCCAACCCAGTTCATATTCATTAAGGGTAGATCATGTCTGTTAAATCTGGTTGACTCCTTTGAGAAAGTAAACAAGGACCTGGATGAGGGAAAGACTGTGCATACCACTTACCTTGACCTGGCCAAGGCATTGGACACAGTTCTCTACTCAGATATTATAGACAAACTCTCTCAACTGTGCATAATCCCATGCCTCACTAGGTGGGTAGCCAAATGGTTCACCAACAGGACACATACTGTCAAAGTTGGTGAATTCACATCTAGCAAGAGGCCAGTTGCCAACGATGTACCACAGGGTTCTGTACCTGTCTAGTATTTATGTCTCAGAAGTCAAGACAAACATAGATGGCCTTTGACTGACAAAGTTCACTGATGACTGCAATTTTGGGGACAATCACTGAATCCCTGAACAATACTGATATACTGCAGAAAGGTGTAATACAAACAAATGCTTGATGCCAGAGCCATGGATTGAAACTAAATGCAAAGAAATTCAAAATTATTTCCTTTGGGAAAGCAAATACCCCAACTAATTGCAATATAAACAGCATCCCCCTAAGGGTAGACCCAGTGGTACATGATCTGGGTGCTCTAGTTGATAGTAATCTGAACTTTGACCTCCATTTGTCCACAGTGGTAAGAAGGTCCTTTTCTTTGGCACATCTCATAAGTAAGAACATGGCATCCAGATCAAAGGGCATTAGAATTCCATTGTACTTAGCCCTCATCAGACCAATAACTGAGTACAATGCACCCTTTTGCATGGACCTCACCAGATATCTGCAACAGTTACAGTGACCCCAGAGGTTCTGCACCAGAAAGATACAGGGTATAGAAGTCCTATGCAGAAAGATTTAAAGCCCTATCATTATATTCTGTTTTCCTCAGACTACTAAGGTCTGGCCTACAGGACATTCTCTGATCTGACCCTGTTGGAAATGCTACACATTCATAAATCAAACTGCATAAGGGTCACTCACTCCAGGGATCTTAACCTAGCCTCTGACATAAATAAATCATGTTTGACATATATGATTCTCTGAGAGACTAACCCTTCTCTGGAACAAGCTTTCCACTCACCGACCCTCTTCAAGTGTAACACAGCTTGATGGATGGGTAATCATAAATTTACCCCTGGGGTGGAGCCCATGACCCTCAAGGGTAGATACCATAGCATAGCCTAATACCATTGTGAACTTTAACCAAGGAAAAACGTCAACCCAAGCTGCAGTCAAAACTTCCTTTATTACAACATCACAGACATGAAATGCCTCTGTTAAGTGCTTTCATCATAGGATATTACTGATTTTAATTAACTAATTAGGCATGTATTTAAGGACTGGGTTGGGGTAATTCCTTTGTTCTGATGAGAAATTTGGGATGAAAGAGCTTAACAGAGGCATTTCATGTTTGTGAAGTTGTAATAAAGGAAGTTTGGACTGCAGCTTGAGTTGGCATTTTTCCTTGGTTATTTGGTCTATTTGTGAAGTATTGGTCGTGGTACCATTGTGAACTTTGTTTACCTAGCTATTACAATTGGGAAAAGTGGGTTAAATATGGCTAGGCTTGTAAGGGCTCTTGGGATGTTTGCCTACTAATCTCCTATGAACCTATGAACATATAAATTAATACATTTTGGGCATTTTGATAATATGCCTTATAAATACTGTAGTACTGCAAAATGACTGCTTTACATTTCAGGCATATGTGTTTTTATATAAAACAGACAATATGTATTTACAATGTAAAATTAACTTTTAAGGTACATTTTTCACACTTTCAGTTGTCAGAAAACACTCAATAATAATGAAAGAGCCTCTGTAATTGGATACTCTGGCTAACTTACATTTCTCATTTTCTGTCATTCTGAGTTGAGGAATCTATCATAAACATCTAGAGAAACAACAATCTTTAAGCTGTGAATACTTCATTTATAAAGCTTATGCAAGTTTATACTTTCATAAATTTTTCTTATCAGTAATTATTCTAATATATCCTATAATGCAGCAATCATTGCAACTAATAAAAGGGTGTGCTTGAATTAATGAGATATGAAATTGCATCGGCAGTATAAAGGTGAAATTTTTTCATTTCTTTTTATCTTCCTACAACTTGAAAAAGTTGTTACTACACCATGAGATCCCAGTTAAGGGCCAACACTTCATAGAAATAATCCAGCTGTGGTAATGAAAAGTCTTAGCTTTAAGGGCTTGATGAGACCCTTGGAGACTAAATCAAAGGGAAGTCTGCTGTAAATTCTTTCATTATGGAGCCCACAAACCAGTCCCAGAGCCCCCTGTGCAATAAATCTTTAAAATCACAATCATGATGCTCAGCTAGTCTTATCATTTGTGCTAGGTACAAAGTTTCCTTCGCAACCACTGCTTAGTCTGTTCGTTGAAACTTGAAACATTCCTGCAGCAGCTATAAACCTAGAAATCATATTTATGTTTACAGAGGTAACACATACAGAAGGTTTTTTAAGCAGGTATAACAGTATCTACTGCACTCTCAAGGATTGTGATAATTTATTCTAGTAGAAATTGAAGAAGCAGGTGTCCCGTTTCTTTTTATACATTGCCTTTGCTGTAAATATGTATTCTGGCCATGTGGAGCACCTGAACTCTAAGGTCATAGTTTACTCATCACATGTGGCATTGCAGAATAAAGGGGATCCCCTCCTTTTGTCTCTTTGATGTTACCTTTCTCTTTGTACCAGTGAATATCAGTTTTCTTTCAAGTAAATGTCACAAGCAGAAGTGGAATTGTTTCTCTGTAAGTCAGATCTTTCCAGTAAATCTAATCTTAAAAAGTTCTTGAACTATAGGTTTAAGATGACAGAGACATGCAACAAACATCTCTCTGACTAGCTTATTCTAGCACTGACTGGGGGGGGGGGGGTGGTAAGCCTCTTTCTTTTTTTATGTCAGATTCCTACTTTGGGCAGTTGTGTCTAGTACAAAGAACTGAAACATAAGAAATATCCTGATAGTTTAAAACATACCTTTGTATTTTTTATTATTCTTTATTGCAGGAAATCACCTTTACACTGCATTAAACTAAGTAACTAAAATTCTTCAGCATTTTCTTCATTTTAAGATGAACTGAAAGCAGTTCCGTCCATTGTATTTTTGGGTGCAGGTATAGTATCCTGCAGAGTGTCATACTTTCTTCAGCAATATGCTTGTTCGAGAACTTGAAAAGGCAGTAATCCTACTGTGTTCTCTGCCAGCAGTGCTGATGTCTTACCTTTGTAGCAAAGTGCTGCAGGGGAGATGAAATGTCTCATACGTTAGTGCAGCGGTGTACATTATTTTATTATGCATATAATATCCTGCAACTGGTGATATCCTGTTAGGTAATCCCATCAGATATCATTGCAGCAGTAGCAGAATATAAATATGCTAGCGCAGTATCTTCTAAGCCACTGACCGAACCTGCTTTGTTATGAGAACTGATGATGTGACGTTTGGAGAGGGAGGGGTGGGCTGTGCTGTCTAAACAAAACAACTGCCGGTATAAGTCAATGCTATAATAAATGTTTCACACCACAGAAAAGACAGGCAATTTTATTCAATTTAATTTATTAACCATGTAAGTGAAGTGATCATTGAAGATCCCTTTCAGCTGTAACCCTAGGCCACAAGAGCAGGGTACATGCAATATATATAGACAATTCAGATTAAGCAAAGAACCAGTATATTTTTGTGAGGTGGCAGGAAGTAAGAGCACTTGTAGAAAAGCTGCATGGGTAAGAGAAGAAAATCCAAATTCTACATTGAGAGAGTGACTAGAGAACAGCACTGAACCCCTGACTCTGGAGCTGTGAGACACAGATGTTAAGTAATGAGCCACCATGCTCCCATATGTGGAGGACATGTAGAAGAGTTAAGAAGATATTTACAGAATACAGGGTGTGCACAGTGTTGGTATTAACAACTGCCATATTCAGCTTTTCATTTCAGGAATTTATATTAAAATAGATGCTTTATATTTATATTAAATAGATACTGCATATTTATATTAAATAGATACACTGTATATTTATATTAAATAGATGCTATATATTTATATTAAACAGATATACTGTATATTTATATTAAATAGATACTATATATTTATATTAAACAGATATACTCTATATTTATATTAAATAATACACTATATATTTAACATTATTCTGTAGAACAGTTATTTCTTCAGTCTTTCCAACCACCTACCCATGCATCTATCCATTTCCTAAAGCACTTTCCTGGTCATAATTATGGTAGTACCAAACTGAGAAATGGACACCAGAATTCCTTAGCCCTAGCAACAGTGTCCAACCCTCCCTGTAGGATTTCTGGGTATTCCCAGATGTGTTCAGGGATGTAATCCCTCCATGTGGTGGGTCTTTCCAAGGGCCTCTTCTCAGCAGGCTGTGCTTGTTACACCTCATATGGGAGTCACCCCAGGAGCATCCTTACACACTGCCCTAACCACCTCAAGAAACACCTTTCAACATATAAAAGTAGAGGCTGTACTAGAGGCTATCCTACAAAGACCTTCTGGATTGCCAAGCTCCTCATGCTGTGTTGGAATGTGACCCTAGCTGGGAGCATATTCTTTCACAAATGACAGTTTCACTGGTGGAAATTTTGAAATGGGATATCAAAAGAACTTAGGTATGGGGTAACATGTTGTGCCAAACAGTTCATCACACTTCCTAATTCAGCATGTGTTAATGGAAGCACATTTTCCATTTCCAAATGGCCAGCATACTGACGTAAGCCCCTGAAACAATGGAGCTGCTCACAGAAGTCTGTGGGCTGCTTCTGTGACATAACACCTCCACCTGTATGTGGGACTTGGCACTAGAGGTAGTACGTGGTAGGTAGCCAGACTGTCTGTAGTAGCAAGTTCCAAATAGAGGTGGAGCTGTTGTGCTACCAGATGGTATATAGTGGGTTGCCAGACTGTCTGTAATAGCAAGTTCCAAATACAGGTGGAGCTGTTATGCTACCAGGTGGCAATGGTGAGCAACCAGACTGTCTGTAGCAGCAAGTTCCAACTACAGGTGCAGGTATTGTGCTACCAGGTGATACATGGTGGGTAGCCAGACGTTCTGCAGTAGCAAGTTCCAACTACAGGTGGAGGTGTTGTGCTACCAGGTTGTACTTGGTGGGTAGCCAGACTATCTGTAATAGCAAGTTCCAAATACAGGTGGAGCTGTTATGCTACCAGGTGGTAATGGTGAGCAACCTGTCTACAGTCTGTCTGTAGTAGCAAGTTCCAACCACACATGGATGTATTGTGCTACAAGGTGATACATGGTGGGTAGCCAGACATTCTGTAGTAGCAAGTTCCAAGTACAGGTAGAGGTGTTGTGCTGGGAGCACTACAAGATCCAGAAAGACCAAAATCCTGAGAGCAAAGTCTTGAAAGTTCAAAATACCAAAAACTCAAAATACTGAAAACACAGGATACCTAAACTTACTATATTCCAGCACAAGTACATACAGAAACAAATAACAGACAAACCATATTAATCTTCTCCAAGTATAAGCAGAGGGGCAAGCCCCCTGAACTCCTCATGTGTGCCCCCCACACCTCCTGTTACAGAAGTATATCAGCACCGAGATTGCACTTAGTGTAGTGAAGTACAATCTCGGAGTTGATATATTTAAGTAGCAGGGGGTGTGGGGGGTGCAGCGCCCCTCATGAGGGGTGCAAGGGGGGCTTGCCCCCCCTGCATATAGTTGAAGGGTAATATGTTTCTGTATGTACTTGTGCTGGAATATAGTAAGTTTTGGTATCCTGTGTTTCCAGTATTTTGAGTTTTCTGTATTTTGAACTTTCAAGATTTTGGTCTCAGGATTTTGGCCTTTCAGGATTCTGTAGTGCTCCCGTTATGTTACAACGTGGTGCAAGGTGGATAGCCAGACTGGCTGCAGTAGCAAGTTCCAAATACAGGTGGAGATGTTCTGCTAGCAGCTTCAGTAGGAGTTTTTGTTTATTCCCATGAATGTCCGAGATGTGGAGTGAATGCTAAGAAGAGAACGTTTTACAAGTCAGATTACTGTAGGCCAAGAACTTCTTTGACTTTGATGACTTAATGCTCTGTTTTTTAATATTGCATATCATCATCTTTAGATTTAAGGAACACAGTCTTTGGGTCCAACATAGCATTAATGGCTTTACTTTCATTCATAACAGAGATAGCAGCATTCAGAGTCATTTCGTTTTTTCCAGCAAACTCAAAGGAACAAGCTCTGCTTTCAGGAATATTTGGTAGTTGCTATGTAGAATGGCAAAATAACAATATGTTGTAACTTGTAAAGCAAATACAATATTGCTGACAATTTTGGGCTTGTAATAGCTTAAGAACATTTCAGAAAGAAGTTAAGTGAGCCATGTGAAGCAACGAAGCTTCTACTTCCATGTATGTTTCAGAGCACACCTCCTGACTGATACATGCTTATAATACAGTGACGATACATGAGCACACGTGTGTTCCCGAGCACACCTCCTGACTGATACATGCTTATAATACAGTGATGACACATGAGCACACGTGTGTTCCCGAGCACACCTCCTGACTGATACATGCTTATAATACAGTGACGATACATGAGCACACGTGTGTTCCCGAGCACACCTCCTGACTGATACATGCTTATAATACAGTGATGACACATGAGCACACGTGTGTTCCCGAGCACACCTCCTGACTGATACATGCTTATAATACAGTGATGACACATGAGCACACGTGTGTTCCCGAGCACACCTCCTGACTGATACATGCTTATAATACAGTGATGACACATGAGCACACGTGTTCCCGAGCACACCTCCTGACTGATACATGCTTATATAACAGTGTGATACATGAGCAGGCGTGTGTTCCCGGCACACACCTCCTGCCTGATACATGCTTATAATACAGTGATGACACATGAGCACACGCGTGTTCCCGAGCACACCTCCTGACTGATACATGCTTATAATACAGTGATGACACATGAGCACACGTGTGTTCCTGAGCCCCTCTCCCTCTCCTCCTCCAAACAGGTTCAAATATATCTGAGAGATGCAACTATTTAGCCAAACTGGAGGCTGAGCTCTCTCATCTCAAAACTGGTGTAACCAGTCAGGAGGAGAAGGCAACCTCACACAACACAATTCCAGTATCACATAGTCCCACCACATCAGCGAACCAAACACATAAATACACAAAAACATACTCGGAGGCTCTAAATAAAAATCTACCTATGCAACAGAGACCTCCAAAGCAGACATTCAAGCAAACGCTACCTCAAAACAAAACACACACAACACATAACCCACAAAGTCAGTGTGCCAAGCAGCCACAGCCCTTAAGGCTGAATAACACACCTGGTACTCTTGTTATAGGTGACTCTATTGCCAGACACACTGACGTCCCGCTCACCAGGCTGAATAAAGAGAAGGTCACGGTGAGCTGTCTGTCGGGTGCTAGGATCCGACACATAACGCAAGTACTCAGGTCACTCCAAAGCAAATACAAATATGACTCAGTCATTGTACATGCTGGTGTGAATGACCTGAGATGTACCTCCCTGGACTACATGAAAAGAGACATAGAGGAGCTCTCTGATCATGTAGCCCAGGCTGGTATGACCCTGACCTTGAGCAGCATCTTACCCTCACCTAAAATGATGCCACAGTACAAAGACAAAATGATTGATTTTAACAATTGGCTAAAATTTTGGTGTCATTCAAAGGGGATCCAGTGTCTGTCAGCCTGGGATGACATTTTCGACAAGCCACGTTGCTTCGCTAGGGATGGCTTGCACCTGTCACCACTGGGCTTTCGGATATTTGCAAAAGCTCTTGCCAGCCCCATAGTGCCTTTTTTAGGCAAGGCTCAAAAGTCAAACCCACCCCCATAGACAGCATAAGGAACAAGAAACTAAGGGTAATGCTGCTAAATGCCAGAAGTCTTAACCTCAAGATGCACGCACTTGAAGCTCTCATCAGTATGGAGAACATCGATATCTGTGCAGTGACAGAAACCTGGTTCAAGGCTCCAAAGAGCACCCCAGCACTACCAGGCTATACCTCATATCATGCTTTTCAGCCCCAAAACCAGGACCAAACCACAAAAGGAGGGGGAGTTTCCATATTTATCAAGGATATCCACACCTCCAGGTCAGTGGCATTGCACAAAGTATCGGAGACCATCCATGTGCAACTAACAGTGGGCAAAACTGCTTTTCAGTTTATAGCATCCTACAGACCACCCTCTCAAAGTCAGGAATCCCACTCAGCTTTCCTGAAAACATTGGAGAACATGAAGATCTCTCCATACACCATTATATTGGGTGACTTCAACTACCCAAACATTGACTGGGAGCACTACTCAAGCCCCAGCACCTTAGCCCAAAGGTTCCTGGAAATTATAAACTCAAATGCTATGGAACAACTAGTCACCACTCCCACAAGAGGGGACAACATACTAGACCTGATCATTACCAACATGGGGACTCTATGCTCCACACCAGAAGTATATCCCTCATTGGTAAGATCAGACCATAAATTAATTTCACTGGATGTCCACATCCCAACCCCACCCACAGCCCAGAAAAACCACAGTGAAAAACTTCTCAAAAGCGAACTTCTCACTTCTCAAAACTGAAGTGGAATCCTTCAAGGCCCCAGGGCCAGTGGAAACTACGGCCCAAACTGCAGAATCCTATATAAACGCATTCTACGGACATTTCCAGGAATGCATGGATCATGCTATCCCAAACAAAACCAAGACCCATTCATCCAAAGGCAGGCGTCCAGTCTGGTGGACCCCTGCCATAAATAAACTGTCCAACAGAAGGAGGAAGCTACTACATGATAGAGCAAAATCCCTAATAGGGAAGGCATCTCTGATCAGTACTAGCAAAAAATTACGATCCCTCATAAAATCCTCCAAGGCCAGCTTCAAGAGAAAAATTGCACAGGACACCAAAGACAATCATAAGGCTTTTTTCAGTTATGTTACAAACCTGGGATGCAACTTCCAGACTTGTTCTGAGTTGATTCTAAACGACAAAAAATACACTGAACCCACAGACCGCCAATATCCTGGCAGACAGGTTCAGTGCAAACTTCTCCACCCCCCCCCAAAAGAGCAAATATCTATCCCGGCAGAGAGCTGCATCCCAAACATCTCAGATGCTCAGGTGAAGGCTGTCCTCTCCAAAGCAAAAAACACTGCTTCCATGGGACCAGATGGCGTCCCAGGTTGCGTCCTACATGAACTCCAAGAGGAACTAATCCCTCAAATAAAACAGCTATACAATCTCAGCCTCACTACAGGATATGTGCCCACAGAATGGCGTACAGCAACAGTGGTCCAGCTCCACAAAGGTGGAGCCTCTATGGACCCTGGAAACTATCGCCCCATAAGCCTGACTAGCTTAGTCTGCAAGGCTATGGAGATGATCATCATGGAGCTCATAAACAAAGACATTGGGGACCTACAGACACTAGATTCCACCCAGTTCAGCTTTGTCAAGGGCAGATCCTGCCTTTTGAACCTGGTTGACTTCTTTGAAACTGTCTCCAAAGCCATAGATGAAGGGAAGGTAGTCCACACAGCCTATCTGGACCTTGCAAAGGCATTTGAGACAATACCCCACTTGGGCATCATAGATAAGCTATCCAGCTTAAATATAAACCCCTATGTCACAAGATGGGTCGCAAACTGGCTCGAAGACAGAACCCACAGAGTGAGAGTTGCTGGAGCCATGTCAGACTCGAAACCGGTCACAAGTGGCATCCCACAGGGTTCTGTCCTGGGACCACTCTTGTTCGGTATATACTTTTCCGAGGTACAGGCAAACGTGGGAGGGCTATAGCTCACCAAGTTCGCAGACGACTGCAAACTGGGCGCCATAATCAACTCTCCAGCTGACACAAACATCCTTCAAAAAGGTCTCACAGAGACAGATAACTGGTGCCAGCACCATGGTTTAAAGCTAAATGTCAAAAAATGTATAGTCATACCCTTTGGCAAAAACAATGTACCCACAAATTACCACATAGGCGGAAACCCATTAAGTACAGAGAAAGTTATTAGGGACCTGGGAACCCAAGTTGATAGCAATCTCTCCTTTGAAAACCACATTGCCAAAGTGGTTAGAAAGGCCTTCTACATAGCCCACCTCATCACGAAGGGTTTCACATCTAGATCAAGAGAGGTAATCGTGCCCCTTTATTCATCCCTCATCAGGCCCATCATAGAATACAATGCCCCTGTTGGGATCTACCTTACCCGACACCTGCAGCAATTGGAAGGACCCCAAAAGTATCTCACCAAGAGGATCGAGGGTCTCAAACAGATGCCATATGCTGCTTGGTTAAAAAAACTCCAGCTCTACTCAGTTGCATACCGCCTACTTCGAGGCGATCTATGCCCGACATACAAAGCTATGTCAAATCCAGAATTAATGGACATGCTCCACCTCAGTAAATCTAAATCCCTTAGAGCCACACGCTTGAGGGATTTGAACCTCAGCACAGAAATAAATAGAACTTGCTGGAGGGACAGGTTCATAACCCAGAGGCTCCCTTCGCTCTGGAATAGAATTCCAGTTCATGTGAGGCAGAGCACCTCAATGAATCTCTTCAAGAAGAATCTCGATAAGTGGATGGGAGATTGTAGGTTTGTCCCAGGGATTACTCCCGTGTCACTATTAGACAGAGGCACAGTAAACTAAACCTTAAAAAGGGCACAGTATACTCAAATCAAGGGGTGGCGTAAGCCATACAGAATCGGGCTAGGCTTATAATTGCCTCAGGGCAGATAGCCTAGTATGAACCTATGAACCTATATGCTTATAATACAGTGAAGAAACATGAGCACACCTCCTGACTGATACATGCTTATAATACAGTGACGATACATGAGCACACATGTGTTCCAGAGCACACCTCCTGACTGATACATGCTTATAATACAGTGACGATACATGAGCACACGTGTGTTCCTGAGCACACCTCCTGACTGATACTTGCTTATAATACAGTGGCGATACACGAGCACACATATGTGTTCCCATGCCCTATGTGCTTATAACACAATAATGATACACAAGCACACGTGTGTTCCTGAGTACACCTCCTGACTGATACATGCTTATAATACAGTGATGATACACGAGCACACTTCTTGACTGATACATACTTATAATACAGTGATGATACATGAGCACACATGTGTTTCCAAGCACACCTCCTGATTGATACATGCTTATAATACAGTGATGATACATGAGCACATGTGTGTTCCTGAGCCCTACATGCTTAAAATACAGTGACAAAACATGAGCACACGTGTTCCTGAGCACACCTCCTGACTGATACATGCTTATAATACTGTGGCGATACATGAGCACACATGTGTTCCCATGCCCTACATGCTTATAACACAGTGATGATACACAAGCACACGTGTGTTCCTGAGCACACCTCCTGGCTGATACATGCTTATAATACAGTGACAATACACGAGCACACATGTGTGTTCCTGAGCACACTTCTTGACTGATACATACTTATAATACAGTGATGATACATGAGCACATGTGTTGACTGATACATGCTTATAATACAGTGATGATATATGAGCACACGTGTGTTCCTGAGCCCTACATGCTTATAATACAGTGACGAAACATGAGCACACCTCCTGACTGATACATGCGTATAATACAGTGATGATACAGAAGCACACGTGTGTTCCTGAGCACACCTCCTGACTGATACATGCTTATAATACAGTGTCGATACATGAGCATACATGTGGATTCCCATGCACACCTCCTGACCGATACATGCTTATAATACAGTGACGATACACAAGTACGTATGTGTGTTCCCGAGCACACCTCCTACATGCTTATAATACAATAATGATACATGAGCACACATGTGTTCCTGAGCACACCTCCTGACTGATGCATGCTTATAATACAGTGACAATAAACAAGCACACGTGTGTTCCCATGTCCTACATGCTTATAATACAGTGATGATACATGAGCACACCTCCTGACTGATACATGCTTATAATACAGTGACGATACACGAGCACACGTGTGTTTCCGAGTACACCTCCTGACTGATACACACTTATAATACAGTGATGATACACAAGCACAGAATTTAAAATTCAAGCTTTCAACATCTGGGTTGGAACCATAGTAGATGAAGAGTCTGTTGTCTTGCATATTAAGTTATTACCGCTAAATTCTGTGACTGTGTCTCTTATTGGAGTTTCAAAGTTAAAAATTTTTTGGTCTAATATTTGATGAAGCAGCTCTTGCCCTGCAGAATAGTTTTCTTGACAGACAAATAGTTGTTTGTCTTTTATACAGTTGCACTTATTTATACATTATTTTTATTTTTATAATGCCTCTCTTTGGCTCTAAATTGTGAATGCTATATGAAGGGAACCATTCAGATAAAAAAAAATGCTTGTTACAACTGTTACCAGGGCTGATAGGAGGAATAATTAATACATGCTTACAATACAGCGACGATACGCAAGCACATGTGTGTTCCTGAGCACACCTCCTGACTGATTCATATTTATAATACAGTAATGATACACAAGCACACCTCCTGAATGATACATGCTTATAATACAGTGACTAGAGACAAGCACACGTGTGCTCCTGAGCACACCTCCTGACTGATACATGTTTATAATACAGTAACGATACACGAGCACACCTCCTGAGTGATACATACTTATAATACGGTGATGATACATGGGCACACGTGTGTTTCTGTGCACACCTCTTGACTGATACATGCTTATAATATAGTGATGATACACAAACACACGTGTATTCCTGAGCACACCTCCTGACTGATACATGCTTATAATACAGTGACAATAGGTGAGCAGACATGTGTGTTCCCAAGCACACCTCCTGAGTAATACATACTTATAATACAGTGATGATAGATAAGCACACATGTATGTTCCCAAGCACACCTCCTGACTGATGCATGCTTATAATAAAGTGATGATACACGAGCAAACATGTATTCATGAGCACACTTCCTGACTGATACATGCTTATAATACAGTGACGATACACGAGCACATGTATGTCTGAGCACACCTCCTGACTGATAAATACAGTGATGAAACATGAGCACACGTGTGTTCCCAAGCACACTTCCTGACTGATGCATCCTTATAATACAGTGATGATACACGAGCACACATGTGTTCCCGAGCACACCTCCTGACTGATACACACTTATAATACAGTGACGATACATGAGTACAGAATTTAAAATTCAAGCTTTCAACATCTGGGTTGGAACCGTAGTAGATGATGGGTCTGTTGTCTTGCATATTAAGTTATTACCCCTAAATTCTGTGACTGTGTCTCTTATTGGAGTTTCCAAGTTAAAAAGCTTTGGGTCTAATGTCTGGTGAAGCAGCTCTTGCCTTGCAGAATAATTTTCTTAACAGACAAATAGTTGTTTGTCTTTTATACAGTTGCACTTATTTATGCATTGTTTTTGTTTTTATAATGTCTTATTTTGGCTCTAAATTGTGAATGCAGGCCTATATGAAGTGAATCATTTAGATAAAAAAAATGCTTTCCTTAGCTGTTACCAGGGCTGATAGCAGGAATGTTATAATACACCACAGGCCACCCTAAGCACTAGAAGATGGATATGCTTACAGCCGCTGTATATTTACCACCCAGCACATCTCCACTTCATTTCACCAGATCTCCCATTTCTTTTGGCAAGGGGTGGTTCTTGACTATCTGCTTTCCTACTTCCTGACTATTTTTAACAGATGCTATCTTCTGGAAAATAGATGCTTGCAAGATTTATCCTCAAGTGTAATGCATTCAGTTGGTCGCCAGAAATGTGAGATCAAAATTTCAAACCTCTGTTCAGGAATGTACTGTCTGCAGGGCTTTGTGCAAATTGCTTCTCTTTCATGGCTGGAGTCTCTCACATTAGAAGTGTGAAGAAACAGTAGCCGCAATGAAAATATGAGGTGCACATACCAACGTGACTCTCTTAGGAAAATAAAGTTTCATAACAAGTGTAGTTTGTACAGAGTTGCTGCATACTTCTGCAAAGCTAATGTGTCTCACAAGTTCACGTACCAGCTGTCCTGTCAACAGCTTAATGCAATGGCAATGGCTCTATTTCAGCTCTGCAAGCTTTCATCCTATGTGAATTAATATTCTTCATTTACCCAAAAGGTGTGAGCACTGAAATTATCTCATTCTAATTAAAAAAGAGATATCATATATTTACTTATTTTAGTGTTGTAAGCATGTAATATTATATTTGTAAAATGTCATATACCTTACTCCACTAACACGTCCTGTACCACGTTAAATCATTGCAAGCTAAGTGCTGTGATTCTGTAGTATCCTGGCAAAAGCTGACCATAAATTGACACACTCAGAATTAAGTACCTCCTATTGAGCTGATCTCTGAACTGTGTGTGTGTGTGTGTGTGTGTGTGTGTGTGTGTGTGTGTGTGTGTGTGTGTGTGTGTGTGTGTGTGTGCACATGTGTGTTAGGCATGAACATGTGCACGTGTATTATGTACTTGCATGCAAGTGAGTTACTTGCATACCATCTCCCTGATTAATTTTATATCCTTAAAATATCATCACTGTGGAGAGTGTACAGGACTCTGGAAACAGTCATGAAGTGACATGCTGGGAGTCCTAAATAATCACAAATAAATTGTACACCACAAGAAGAAAACATTATGGATTTTTATTATGCATTTTTATGCAAATGTCTGGCACAGAATACTTTGTTGACAGAATCAGAAGCATTTTGAAAACAGTGTAAAATAACAGCACAATCTGCATATAGTTTTATTTGTTCTAGTAAATAAAATGAAAACAAGATTATCTGGCAGATCAGAGCACATCAGAACGGTAAGTAAAAGTATAAATCAGAAAACTAAGTTGACATACAGTATAAAGCCACAACGAGATCAAAGCTGAAATGAAGAACAGATTACGGTTCAGAAACTGCATAGTTTCTTATGTAACTGAACTGATAAAATAATCTAACCTTGAGCCTTCAGTGTTTTATGTTTCAGCTGGATATGAGAATCACTTTCTCAGATGCAAGAAGTTAGGAAGTGGTTACATGTTAGTTTTCTAGTTTGTATGTGCTTACTAGGAGTTTAAGGAACTGAAAAAAAACTGGTGTTGGTCATTATTCTGGAACGTGAAAAGCTCACTGTACAAATGCAATTATCACATATCTGCCCTCTGTGTTAGAAATATTAGACTATTCCATCTTTGGCAAAAGGGGATCTGTGATAAGGAACAAACAGCAGTTTTTGCATACCAGGTTCTTGGGAATTATTATAATTATTATATTATGATTATTATTATTATTATTATTATTATTATTATTATTATTATTATTATTATTATTATTATTTCTTTTGCTTTGTTTTGTCGTTGCTATCTATCCTCAATTTAAGTCCCCACATTCTAAATTGCACTGAAGTGGTCCCTGATCAGCACCAGACATTCTAATAGCAAAGAATATTGACTGACATAAGGACTGGTCAGGGTGGGAGCAAATTAACATAAGCAGGTTGTAATATTATTTAGTTTATTTTGTGAGGTGGGGGGATTTCCTGTCTAATATGTTCACAGCACTCTGTCTTAGTAATGGAGTCCAAATTGAATTCCTTTAGCTCCTGAAAGTGCTAATAGCAGAAATAATATGGGTGTTCCTCAGCTTCAAAACCAATAGCCAAGAAAAAACAAAAAATACACTCTTTCCTTTGAGTCATAGAACAACACATTTATTAGATTTAGTGCTTTTTATCCCTGTAAATACAGGACTGCTTCAGAATGAAAAATAGTCAGCACAAGTCATCTTTTAAGTTCTCACATAGTCATGTGGTCTAAAACTCAGATAGCAACCAATCATTGGGGCACGCAGATAAAAAGCACAATGCCTATAAAACAATTCATGAACAGCAATAATAACAAATACATTTCCCAGAAGTGTTGAGTTTACATATGTTTAAACTTAATTTATCCATAAAAGAATCCATCTATTTAGCTAGCTAGCTACATACCTCTCAACCTCTTAGCTCAAAAAATATGGAAAAGCCTAAAGTAATGGTGGGATAAAGGCCCAAAAATAGGGACCGGTTTTAAATATTGCTCCGATAAACTTAGAAAGCTGCTAGAATAACAGTATTTGCACTATCATACATTTTCTGAGGGAGAAAAAGTCTGAAACGTAAATGTATGTCATTCTGCAGTCACTTCAATCCTCAGTGATTTGCCAGAAAATCACAAATTTTATGATGAACAGACAAAAACATGAGGCAAAATCTGTACATTCTCAAAAAATCTGGACAGTTGAGAGGTATGGCTAGCTATCTGTCTATATCTGTCTATATAAATAGATAGCTAGATAGATATTGATATATCGGTTCACAGGTTCCTACCAGGCTATCGATTTGTGAAGATCTTTACTACATTCTCATGAAGTTTTTTTCCCTTCTAATTTAATTATAAATAACCCAAAGCTGGGTAGAACATTTGCATGTTACCCCTATCCATAACGAACAAGGGTGCTAAACCTGATGTGAATTTGCAGTTTACCTTCCATTCGTACATAATGTTTGAATATAGGTTCATAATTGATGGTACCCAGAGCAAAATCATCCCATAACCTAATGTGTCCCAACTTCAAACCATAACACTGTGCCATTTAATAAAAAAAAAAAAAAAAAAATATATATATATATATATATATATATATATATATATATATATATATATATATCTATATATACAGTTTAAAGACATTGTCAAATGTCTTCCATTCATAATGCTAACTAAACCAGAAAAAAACTGAATGTGCATGGTATCGCAACACTAGAAATGCTTAAAAATTCATTCAATCATGGTAAAAAAATCGGTATTTAATAAAAGCTGCCAACATAGTTTATGATATTTAAAAATGTTTCCCCAATGCCCCTTGCTTCAGTATTAATCCCTTTCAGTTCCAACACATCAAACGTTGAACATTTTGGAGACATTTTGAGTGTTTACTTACGGCATTAGTGTTGGAATCCTTCTTAATACTGTAAACATGTTTCTATATCTTTTACTCAGACTCCATTCCATTTTACCAATGTAGAATGTGTCATGTGATAAGCAGGTGACTAAAGAAACCACTGGTCCTAGTTCCACATTTTGCAGTAAAACGTTTTAACCATGACCCGATATTTTTCCATGACTGATTTCATTATTGATCTGAATAAAACCATAATAGTTAAATGGCCACACTTTGTAGGATCTGTTTGAGCATTATTTATCTGTCCTATCCTATTGGCATTTTATCTCTCTCTCTCTCTGTATATATATATATATACATATATATATATATATATATATATATATATATATATCCAAAAATGATAAAATTGGCAAAGCACAACAGAAAAGCAGGGAGGCATGTACTAAAAGATCAATCCACTTTTACTATTTATTAAAAGTGGATTGACTTTTTAGTACATGCCTCCCTGCTTTTCTGCTGTGCTTTGCCAATTTTATCATTTTTGGATTTATGTTTGTGGCAACCTGCCCTTGTGGTAATTTTTGTAGTTTTATTTATATATATATATATATATATATATATATATATATATATATATATATATATATATATAGTTCATAATTTAGAAAATTCAAAATATTGAAACCTTGTTAATGCAAGGCAGCCCTGCCTGCACCTCCCACACCGCGCACCCCCTGCTAATTATATACACCAGCTATGGCATTGCACAGCAGTAGATAAAGGGCAAATTCTTAATATTCTGAGCTTTCAGTCAAATGAATACACACACACACACACACACACACACACACATGTGTGTGTGTGTGTGTGTGTGTGTGTGTGTGTGTATATATATATATATATATATATATATATATATATATATATATATATATATATATATATATATGTAGATAGATATATATATACACATACATTCACATTTTTCTTATCTTCTGAAAAATACCAGTTATGTTTATATAATTTAAATACCCTAAAAAATGTATTTTATTTGTTGTGACCTTAGGTTTAAATTACTTGTAACTGAAATGACAGCATTTAAACATGGGGAAACTTAGAATTCAAACTCAGCTGCTAGTCAGTTCTCATTTTTATACCACTTCCTGCAGACAGGTCAGCAACATTCAACAGAAAAAAAATAAACCTGAAGTTCCAAAAATTAGTTCAGTTCAGACACTATGTGTATCTGTCTAGCTTTTAGGGCATTGCAGTATTCATATGCATTTATTTAACATCTTTACTGTTTTGTCAACATAATGGTAGTCGAATACCTAAAGCTTGATCTGTAAATATCAAAAGCTGAAAACTATGAACGGACACTTCAGCAAATTTTTCTTCAGGGAAAAAATTTGCTTGGCTGTTATGCGGAATTTGCCCTTTTGTCCAATATAGAGCAATCTCAGAGTTGGTATATTTAGTTAGGGGTGTGTGGGAGGCAAAGCCCCCCACTTGATATGGGTTTAAAAGTTTTTTTTTTTTTTTATAAGGCCAAGGGAATTCTTTCCCTGTGTGGAAGTGGCCATTCGCGGTTTTTAGCTTTTGATATTTACAGATCGAGCTTTAGATATTTGACTACCTAAAGTTTTGATCTTATAATATAGACCCACATAAAGTACTTCACAGGTATCATAAACAGCTCCACAGATTATTGCTTTAGCTGTGGAAGTGTTGTGTCCCTTACATTCCATGATTATATCAAAACATTTCAGTCTTTACTATGTAGATCCCTGCTCATGAATCTACAGTAGTGACACATAACACATGCATAGGTACAATATGGCTTGCCAGTGGTAAACTGTGTTGATTCAGGACTTTGTCCTGAGTGAATTTTTAAATGATAACTGTTTGCCTGTGTTGCTCTTACCCCAAAGCAGACATCCTACACATAGTTTGGTTTTGTAGATACTCACATAGTATTTGGTGTTCTCTTAAGGTGAGACTTCAAAAAATGGGATACCACAAATCAGCCCTTTCCTGGGAAATGGCAGTGCTACATATCACAGATATTAATATCCCAAGGTTAAAATATCACATTTTAATCACTCTTTGTCTACTTGTCAAACTCTACATTGCCAAAAATTGGTTGGATCGTACTAAATTGTCATGGATGGGTTTCAGGAACATGGCGATTAAATATATTACCTCGCAAAAACTGTTATTAACTAGTCCCCAGAAACGTATATACTTTCAGAAGTTCTGGAATATCTTATTTGCAGTGTTATCCGATAATTAGCCTACTACTTAACTCTGAGGACTCAGACTTAAAGGCTGATACCTATTTTGTCTCTCTTCTCTCACCTTACACTGCCCAGTTGTTGTCGTATAATCTCCCTTAATATGATTGCTTCTTCAGATACTACATAAATGATAATACCTTGTGTACAGGTGTAATGCTGATCTGCTCACTCATGTGTATACTATTTTTGTTAATCCAGATGTATATCCACATGTAGCACTGTTGTATATAGATGGTATATATATTGTATTCATCTACTGTCTTGTAACTGAATGACACTCATATTCTACAAGTGTTTTGTGAAGATGTTATATTGAAAACCAATAAAAGTTCTATTTGAAAAAAATGATGCACAACCCCCTTTGTTAAACCTTACTCTAGTGTGGTTGGCGTCCCCTGATGTAATTCATTTCTTTTCTACAATCTCCTTGCACTGCTAACACTGCCCACATTTTTTGGTGTACTCATCTCTAATGTCAGCCTTTGTTCTGCCTTTCACTCTCTCAAACCTGTTCTTAAGGTTGGACCCAGTCTTGTGAACATACATAGGCCCTGTACCCACTTTACTGAAAACCGAATCATCACTTCTTAAAATATTACGATTTTGCCTCGTTATTTTGTTTATCTCCTCAGCGTATGGACCGCCCGCCACAACACACACCCTGCGGTATGAATTTCCCTTCAAATCTTTCTGTATTTTTTTCATTCAATTGTTCAACATCCTTTAACAAATGACATAACTTGTTGTCATTACATTTGATTAAAAACTCCATAAATTTAAAAATACAGGGGAGAACATGAGAATAAGAAGGGAAATTCATACTGCAGGGTGTGTGTAGTGGCGGGCGGTCCATACGCTGAGGAGATAAACAAAATAACGAGGCAAAATCGTAATATTTTAAGAAGTGATGATTCGGTTTTCAGTAAAGTGGGTACAGGGCCTATGTATGTTCACAAGACTGGGTCCAACCTTAAGAACAGGTTTGAGGGAGTGAAAGGCAGAACAAAGGGTGACATTAGAGACGAGTACACCAAAAAATGTGGGCAGTGTCAGCAGTGTAAGGAGATTGTAGAAAAGAAATGAATTACATCAGGGGACGCCAACCACACTACTGCAAGGTTTAACAAAGGGGGTTGTGTATCCCAACATGCCATATACTAGGCTAAGTGTATGGCATGTCCGAGTTATAATGTGGGGAAGATGGACAGACAATTGAGGAACAGGATATATGATCATACGTACTGCATAAGGAAAAATAATAAAAACAATGCTTTGTGTAGACACATACTCACATATAACGCATGCCACGTGTTTACATTTGGGATTTTAGAACAGGTAAAGGTAGACTTAAGGGGAGGAAATGTTAAGGTCAAATTAGCAGAAAAAGAGGTCAAACAGCAACTCAGGCTAAATGCAACCAAAGAACCTGGGTTGAATGACCACATTCCTACTAAACCAATCTTGGATGCATGGATATGAATGACATCTTGTAGTAGGTATATGTACGCACAGAATAAAGTTAGAAACAAGTGAACAGAATAAAATAAAAAAATGAAAGGTGGTGCAATAAGAAAGGAGGCAACATGTCAGGTTAGAATGTCCAAATAACTAAAGTGCAATATTGAGTGTTAAAGATGTATATATAGTTTTTATTTTAGCACAAATGAGTATTAATATGTTATATATGTTTTTTCACTCATATATGTGTTCTTTTACTATACAACAAAAATGTAATACTGCATTCTAAAGAAGTGCATATATTTTTTTAAGATAGCACAAATTATTTAAAGATATATAAATGTGTTTTTATACCAACATGTGATATACATATACACATATGATTGTTTTATAGGTATACCTAGAAACTGTATGGTATCATGGTGTAACTTAAAACTGTGTAGGTTGAATGAGCAGAATTAATTAATATTCATAATGTTATGTTTTATTCATGAGAAGGTTAAATGATTGAGCATTCCCACTGGATCTTGATTTTTTTGAAAATGTATTATATGGGGGGGGGGGTAGAAACACACATTTCATTGTTCTGATGAAGTCTGCAGTTAGCAGATGAAAGCACTTAACATGTGTGTAAAATAGTTTTAACCCTCAGGGTTTCGTTTTTATTTGTTTTCTATTAAAAGTTATTTTTAAAAGTAAGCATTTGCAGTGAGCTACGGTCCTTCACAGTGTATATTTGGTATATGTTTTTATAATGAAAAGAGCCTTAGGTTGTTGTAATCAATGTGCCCATCTTAAAATCCTCAGTCTGGGTTTTCTGTCACATCCTCATTGAGTGAACCAAGTACAGAAGGAATAGAGCCTTCTAAACTTTTAGTGAGTGGTTGAAATTCAGCAATAGAAACAACAGCAGAAACATCTGCAGTAATAATGCAGTTAGTAAATGGTTATGATACAAACTCTCTTCCATTCCTGTCTTTGTACCTCTTGATGTCACTCAGTATATAGGATTTATTATTCGTATAAGCTTTCCTATCTCTGGCAATTTTTTTATTTGTATTTTGTTAATGATAGTCACAATATGTCACTGTACTTTTATAGAAACACCTTTATAATGTGTATAGTGTATTAAATTACTTCAAAATGACATTGAGAATGCTGGTATAGTCGTACCAGTGGAGAAAGGGCAGCTTCATTAGATTTAAAGAAAAACTGTATATGTATTATGAAACGAATTAAGGCAGCCATATTGTCATTGTGAACTCTGACATCTATATTTCTAAGCTAAATGCACATTTGAGTGATAGAATTGGTAAACATCAAATGTTAAACAATTTTAAGTTTATTGATTGTTATTTGCTTACTTTTTTACATAATGGATTTATTGATTTTGACACGTATGAATTTTTAATCCTCATATCGGTTGCATTTTTCTTATTCCAAAAATTCGGCAAAACAACTGTGATTTCCCTTTGAGACCAATTGTGGCAGCAAAAGGTAAATGGAATGTCTGTCAATCTATTGGATAAAATTTTACATCCTATAGTACAAGACACACATTTTTTCCTTGGTACTTTTAGATTTACTTAAATTGCAAGCTTTCTTTTACTAAAACCTGCTTGGTCACTTTGGATGTAGACTCTTTATACACCTGTATTATACAAGACATTGGCATAGAACTTGTCAGAGTTTAAGTAAATTCACAACTTTTAGCAAAAGTTTTATCACTACCACGTCAATTATTGGATTTAATTTTGAACAACTTCTTTACTTATCAAGGTAATATATATACACATTTATATGCAAATTTAGATTCACGTTCTAATCTTGGAATACTGAAATATTGAATTTCAGTATCTCGAGACTATAAAGCCGAAAAATCAAAACACCAAAACCCCAAAAGCACAAAATTGCAAATGTAAACACACCCTACACTACACAACACATACACTGTGCTCCCCACATTGCAACAAACAAAACACACACAAACACAACAAAACAAATAGACACACCTACCCTACATATAAGTAGGGGGGCAAGCCCCCCTGCACCCTCCACCCCCCGCTACTTATATATAATAATTTCGAGGTTGCACCAAAGAGAAAAAGACAGTAAACTCACCACTACACACTCTACAGTCCCCTCTCACGTGCGCGCTCGCGCGCACACACACACACACACACACACACACACACACACACACACACACACACACACATCACAAATGTACAAACACCACCGCTTTCAACACTTACACACTCATACTCTTACCCACCTACCCTAACGCACACCTGCAACTTCCGAATACACTCACATACACTCCAATCCCTACCCAAAACCCTTAAAAAATAGTGACTTTCTTTTTAATCTCCAACCATATCCACACACCACACCATACATCAGGCACATGTAGTGTACCACCACAACTGCAAATTCGACATTTCTGGATTTGCGGTTATGGGGTTTTGCTATTTCGGAAGTTTGGCTTTATAGTCTCAAGAAACTAAAAATATGAGTGCTACAGTAACCCCAGCATTTGCCAACTGTGTTACGAGTTGGCGGGAGAATGAGTTCTTAGTTTAAGTTTTTTTTTTTTCATAAAAGATTTATGTATGACTTATTTTTCATTTGGGATGGGACTAACTCTGATTTAGTAGAGCTCATTAATATACATAGAAAGCAGTGAACAACTATTTACACTTCAAAAGTTTATATCCTAAGTTTATGAAATGGAACACTATTAGAGGCTATTTTATTAGTACTGATTAGATGTTCCTTGCAGAAGCTAATTTTCTAAAGTCCATTTTTTTGGAAATGGGCTACAATGGTGATAGACCTGATTGTATTATCAGTGACCTTAGTAAATAAAAATGATAAATTCAGCCGTATTTCTTAACTGGATTTAAGCCAACATGTTCTAATGTTGGTGACAGACCCTATTGCATAACTTTCCCAATTCCAATCAGCTTAGATGCATTATCAACAACTGGAAGAATATTTCAGTGAATAAAGATTTAGTTAAAGTGGTAGGAGAAATTCCAAGATATATTTATAAAAAACACTGGACCCTAAAATATTGTTTTGAAAGAATTAAGATAAGCCCCTCAGATGTTGAAACTGGGATATTTGGTGCATGGGCTTTTAAGAATTGCAAACTATGTAGCTTCATTAACTGTGCACATGTATGGGCAAAACAGAAGTCTGTTTGCAAAGACTTTAAAAAGTTTGTATTTTTTTATTTTAGAGCAAGTCACCACTAATTTTAATATAAATGATATTAACAATTTGTTGAAAGTCCAGGAAGTTAAGTGACAACTCCACTTAGCAGCTGATAAACCTCTGAAGTTCACATTTAAAATTACTATTTAATTTTACATTGTTGTTTACCATGGGGTATGAAATCTGCTGTAATAAAACTCTGTTCATTTTTCTGATGAAGAGCTTTAACTAAACCAAAGTCTCAGTAATTTAAGTTCATTGTGATGACACAAAAGAGAAGCCCTTATGTAAAACCTGTTTTTGTATGTTAGATGAGATGAAAACTGCTGGCATTAATGATGAAACAATTATTTCCATCTTCTACAGCTCAACTCATGCTCCAACTGAAAAGAAAAAATAAAAGGTTTGCTGATCTTCCAGCTGGTCAGATGGTCATATGTGGAGCTTGTTGTAAACTGTGTGCCAACCTTTGAGCAAACTAGGCTGACTTGTGTAGAAAAGTTTGATGCAGCTGAGAGGGTTATTGCATTCAGCTCTGTTACTGGTATCTTCAGATTAGTTGTATTCTGTTTTCTTTAGCAATGGGATATGAGCTGTACTCATTGTAATTGCTGGTGTCATTTTTAAAATTTTAACCATTTTTCATTCTTTAAGAGATATTTATTAATTCAAATGAACATCTGATCTCATGGTGACTTACATGCCCCAAAATGCCCATAGTTTCTAACTTGATGAAGTTAGTTAATTGGTCATGAGCATGTTATACAAAATAAGGATTTCCATATGTTTACAACATGTTCTGTTAAATGTTATTGTGATCACCTTCCACATTTCTGAGCTTCTAGTGATACTGTTGTGAGATTTATGACGTGTGCACCCTTTGGGAACTCCTTTAACTCTCACATATTCTTTCAAATATAAATTATGTAATTGTAAGGATTTGTGTTTGATCTTTTTTCTCTAAAGTTTTTTTTTAACCAGAACATTCCACTGAGCTATCTACTTACAGTTACAACATTATTAATATCCAGGCACATTGGGTAACTGACACTGCATCAAAATTACATGCCAAGTCAAATTTAGACAATTCTGGTGAGTTTTGCAGGGTATCTCAACAGGTAGCATACTGTTCTTTGAATCTGAGAAGATCAGACGTATGTGGGTTCTATTCCCACACCAGATACTACAATATTTATTTCCAGTCCTGACCCTGTAGTACAGGATAAAGGGTGTTACACCCCAGTGCTGACCCTGTAGTACAGGATAAAGGGTGCTACACCCCAGTGCTGACCCTGTAGTACAGGATAAAGGGTGCTACACCCCAGTGCTGACCCTGTAGTACAAGATAAAGGGTGCTACACCCCAGTGCTGACCCTGTAGTACAGGATAAAGGGTGCTGCACCCTGAATAGCAGTCCTTCAGATGGAGACATTAAACCAACGTCATACCTGGCTGAGTTGTTGGCAGATCAGGTGAATGTAAAATATCCTACATTAGTTGCATAAAATAATAGTACTAATTTATTTTATATTCAAGATGTGCAGCAAACCATATATACATATGGGAATACTTTTTTATGTGAACGTAGTTGCAGATGTATAGCGACACATGCAGTTACTTTTTTAATACCTTTACTCTTATTAAGATAATCAAAACTTCATCAGTGCAATAGCTTAATTTACATCTCAGTTTCATTGTAAAAAATTCCTGACAGTCTCCATTCCAGAAAAAAAAAAAAAAAACATGAGCTATTACAGTCACAGCAGATAGTGGTGTTGGCTCACAGCATGAGGCTGTCTGGTTTGATTCTCAGCTGGGGTGCCTTCTGTGTGGAATCTGCATGTCCTCGTTGTGTTCATGTTGGTTTCCTCTGGGTGCTCCAGTTTCCTCCCACATTTGAACACATGTAGTAGGTGGATTAGACACTCTAAATTGGCCATAGGTGTGGGTGTGAGTCTGTAGTGTGAAAGAATTGCTGTGGCAGGTCTAGACACCTGGAGCTGTAATCTTTGGCTCTAGATGATTGTCATTGTTGAAATGACACCCATACCCCATGTGCAAAATGGGTTGTGGATGGATGGATTAAGCTGTACCTTGTTATATCAGCAAACTTCTTACTATTTTTATCATATACTTCATATAGGGTCTATATTATATTGTTGAAAGATGAATTCATCGAATACGTCTTTACTGACACATAAACATCAAACACTGAAATTGCCGAATGGCCACTTCAGTGAATTTTTTCCCAATGGAAAAAAAATCACTTGGCTGAAGAAACACAATTTAAATGTTTAAATCCTACACAGTGGGAGGCTTTGCTCCCACACCTCCCAATGTGGGGGGCCGTGCCCCCCAACTAAATATCACACTATAGTGGCTAAAAGAGCAAATCCCCATTGACAGCCAAGTGATTTTTTCCCCTGGGAAAAAATTCCATGAAGTGGCCATTCAGCAATTTCAGTGTTCGATGTTTATGTGTTGATAAAAATGTATTCAATGAATTTGACTTTCAATAACATAACATAGACCCCTTCATATACTATGATATTCATATTTGCATTTTCTGAGCATTCTGTTCCAAAAAAATATTTTTTGCTCAAAAATTTTCCACCATTTTACAACTTATATTTTCCAATACTTTTCAGACTCACAAGCGTGAACAGTATGTAGGCTTGCTTCTACTTTTTCTACATCATTTTCCTTTTGTTATGCTTCATATTTTCTAATTTATTTATTATATTATTATATTGACATTTGATTACCAGGAAAGTCCAACTGGGAAGAAGTCCATTTTCAGTAGAGGCCCAGGGGGAAAAGCTCCAAATTATTACAAAACATTTTAAGAACAATAATTTTACAATCTTCAAAAATAAAAGAAAACTTCTACAGTTTAAATAATTATAACAAATGAGATATAATATAAAAACACTGGTTAAGAACTGATACAAGGTATGAGAGTCATCTAATATTTAGAGACATTTTGGATGGTTTGTAGAGA
Organism: Protopterus annectens; assembly: GCF_019279795.1. Lineage (NCBI taxonomy): Eukaryota > Metazoa > Chordata > Ceratodontiformes > Protopteridae > Protopterus > Protopterus annectens. The sequence goes on from NC_056748.1 coordinate 92,780,453, forward strand.
AATTAAAGGCAAGTTAGTGTAATACAAATAGGAATTACAATATGAAATGAGGGAAGCACAGGCTTAATGTATACTTAGAGAGGAAGCCAGAGAAGTTACTTAGATAGCAGTAAGGAAGTGAGTGAAGAAGGGAGAGTAGGGAGGTATAAGGAATATAATGGTATTTGTTCATATTTAGGGATATAGGTTATCCAGGTTTTGAGCAAGAACAGAGCCAGATTTTAGACTGGAAGTCTTTCAGAAGGGTGGACCTTGGCTATGTCATGTGTAAACATAATTCCTTCTTTTAGTTCACACATTGCACTTTCTTTTATTTGATATATCACCATTAACATTTTAACCTGCTCTCTCTTTTTATTTCAAATAGTCCTGTACCATTACTGCCCCAAAATACATTAAACCTCACTTTTTGAATTTTCATTCTATAATCATCAGTACATCATATAATTGTTTTCTCTCTATTTTATTCTTTTTTTCTATATAAACTTTAATAAGACAGTACAGAGCTCTTATTTCTTGATTTTATCTTTTGCCTTTTTCTCATCCACTTATTCATTTTTTTTATAAAACTGTTTCTTATCTTCAGTTTTCATTTCCTTATGAAACACAGCATATAACATTTATTCCCAGTGACCGATTTCCATTTAATTTCTAAACACTTGTTTCAGCAGTTCTGTGGTCGTTTCATTCTGCATGTTGTTTTTATTTATTTTCTATATCTCATTCTTTGGATATACACATTTCATTTAGTGCCTCTATAATTCCTTGATGGTTTTCTTGCACTATAGAACTTCTGATTTATAATTTTTATTTTCTTCATCTATTGCTTTCTTTCTAACAAAAGTATTATATCCTCCCACTAACTTTTTTAAAGTGCCCTTATCTTTTTGAATGTTGTTTGCTTTCTTTCTGTTTCATATATACTTTTTTCTACCCTTTCTCATCATCAAAACATAAAAAAATTACCATGGAAGGGATATCGTACTATAACACATGCACACATGCGCGCGTGTGCACACACACACACACACACACACACACACACACACACACACACACACACACACACACACACAGGGTAAACCTACACACACACACACACACACACACACACACACACACACACACACACACACACACACACACACACACACACACATATATGCACACAAAAAAAAAACTTGCAAATGACAGCTGGAATATTATAATACATTATTTTGTCATTTTATTGTTATAGTCATTCTTCAGAAAAATAGCACTTAAATATAATTATTATATATATATATTTATAACTTCAGGTAACATTGTCACTATAAAGACATTAAATGTTAAATAGTTACATCATAACTAATTCTGGATGCTGTGTTCTTGGCTTTGGAGAGTATGGTTTTTACCTGTGCAGACGTGATTACAGGAACTTTGCATTCTTCTGGTATAGAGATGGGCTATTTATGGAGAAAGAGGGGGGTAAAGATAGCACTGAACCTATCTGCCAGGATGTTGGCAATATCAGTTGGTTCTGTATATTTAGTGTTATTGTGCTGTATCTCAGAGCAGATCTGAGTGTTGCCATTGAGATTCTTGACATAGCTATAGAATGCTTTGTGGTTGTCTTTAGAGTCAGTGGTGATTTTGTTTTCATAACTAGCTTTGGAGGATCTTATAAGGGATCTCAGCTTCTTACTGAGGCTGACCAGGGAGTTCCTCCAATCATGGGATTTTACTCATTTTTGCAAGAGTTTCTTTCTTCTGTTGTAGAGTTTGTTTATGGCAGGGGACCACCAGACTGGCTTCCTTTTTTTGGAGGATAGCATCTTGGTTTTGTTAGGGATAGCATGATCCATGCACTCGTGTAAGTGCTTATAAAGTGCATTTGTGTAGGATTCAACAGTTGTACCTCTATCGTCCATCTGCATGGGTGTCATGAAGTTTGCCACTTCTGTCTTAAGAAGTGTGAAGTTGGCTTTGGAGAAAATTTTTATGGTTGTTTCCCTAATGGGGGTGGGGGCGGGGTGTGGATGTCTAGGGTGATTAGCTTGTGGTCTGAGCTGACCAATGAGGAATTGACCTCCGGTGTGGAACACCGGTCACCCATATTGGTAATGACCAGGTCTAGGATATTGCTGTCCCTGATGGGGATATGGATAAGTTGATACAAGGCACTGGAATTTATGAATTCCAGAAAACATGTGTTGTGATATTCAACAGCATTTCACATCCAAAGTGAAGCATGCATAGAATGTAATAGAAATACATGTTTCCATCCAGATCATATCCGGGTCTTTCAACCACTTTTTCCCTTTCAGCAGCATGGCCTATAAAACAAATTCTTTGCACTGATATGTGGCCCTCACCTTAATTGCTGCATTCCATCATGGTAAGGACTTCAGCCTGTGAGACTCTCATCTTTTTTATGGCATATGCTCCTCCTCTCACTTTCTTTAGCTTAAATCTGAGTGTAAAATACCAGAATCACAGGCAAACTCCATGCTTTCAGGCAAGCACCTTACCATGATGCAGACACCATTTTACCTCACAAGCACCATACCACCTTGTTAGTACCACATCATCATTCAGACCCTGTGCTACTACACAAGCATCATACAGCAGTGTAAAGACCATGCTGACACACAAGCACCATACCACCATACAAAGACCATACCACCCTACTAGTAACACACTGCCACAAAAGCACAGCACCCCCGTAAAGGTACCATGCAACCACAGCAACACCATGCCACCATACAGGTACCATGCTACCACGAAATTACAACACACAAGAACCATACCACTGTATAAGCACCATGCTAGCACACAAGCACAATGCTACCATACAGACACCATACCACCATACAGATATGCTACCACACAATTACCATGCCACCATGTAAGCACCAGGCTACAATTTAAGCATCATGACACCATACTGGTACCACGCTACCACAAAAGTACAGCACCACCATACAAGTACCACACAACCACACCAACACTATGCCACCATACAGGTTCCATGCTACCATAAAAGCAGCATGACAACACACAAGTACCATACCACTGTAAAAGCCCCTTGCTGAAACAAAAGCACAGCGCTAGCACACAAGCACTATGCTACCATACAAGCACCATACTATCATACAGATACCACACAACCACAGCAACACCATACTATCATACAGATACCATGCTACCACACAATTACCATGCCACCATGTAAGCACCAGGCTACCATTTAAGCATCATGCCACCATACAGGTACCACACTATCACACAAGCATCATATCATACCACTGTGTCAGCACCATACTGTCACATAAGCACCGTATTATATACAAAATGGATATCACAGTTGGATTGAGGGGAAAAAGGCAGTAGATAGATTGCATTATATAATGAGTGAATGAAAAAAAAAAACACAATGAACACAATATATGCGTACAGAGTTGGCATCCTGAAAAACTCACAATCAAAAAACAGGCTCATAACAAGGTATGTAGATAGAAGGGAATACAGAGGTTACGTTGTACGGCGACAGAGGCAGCAGGTGCGTTTCCTAGAGTCTTGAAATGTGCTTTTACTTACGAATACAAAATGGGATAAGAGGAATTATATATGACAAGAAAAGAGAGATTTCCACAGTTTGGGACCAAGGACTGAGAAAGCATCATCTGTGCAATGAAGCCTAGTTTATGGGGTTTGGAGGAGACACCATGAGTGGTTAGGATGTCGAAGGTTGTATGTTGGTGCATCTCTGAATAGTCTGGAAGGTAGTGGAGGGAAGATGTCATTCTTGATATGTTCAAATAGTTAGAGGCAGGCAGAGCATCAGCAGATTGTTTCACAAGTCACCAGCTTTTCCAGTGGTTTTGCAGTGGTGCTCATTTCTTGTGGAGAGAGTGAGGAATCTGTAAATGGCATTTGAAATGGACTTGGACTGAATAGTGGATACATTTCTTTTAGAAGCTGCAGCAATTATCATGAGATGATATTCTACCTGATACATTTATCTTTGACATTTCAATAGGGTCTGTATAGAAAAGGGGAGATCCTATTACCCAGAATAGGACAGAGTTAATTTTGTGTGTGTGTGTGTAGTCCAGGTGGAGTTGAAAATTTAAGAAGGGTCAAACCAAATCCCTAGACATTTGAATGAAGTGACACTGTCAATAATGTTATAAAGATGAAAGAGGATTTTTTTGAGGCCTCGAGATAGAAGTGAACTTTTGCCTAGAGCCAAAAAGCATCGCTTTTATTTTGGAGGAGCTTAGTAGTAATTGTTTATCATTGCCCAACTGAATATGGCCATGAAAATCAGCCTGAAGTCTGAGTAAAAGAGAAGAGAAGAGACAGAATGAATAGAGCAGAATAGGGTCATCTGATCAGCATAAAGCAGGAGAGGAAAATGGAGTAAGTCAAAAGGAAGTATAAAACCGTACTGCTACTGTGCACCACACAAGCATGGCAGCACCATGTAAGCACCATATTACCACACAAGTGCCGTGCCAACACATAAGCACCCTGCTACTATATAAACACAATACCAGTGTACATACTCCATACTTGCATATGGACGTCAACTTACCACACAAGCACCATGTGACTGTGCAAGCTGCATTGTACTGCACAGGCAGTACACACCATGTACGCATTGTCCTACCACAGAAAAACCATGCTGCTAAGCATGAGAAAATATGCCATTGCATTGTGCTATCATGCAGGCACCATGCTACACAAATGAACTGTGTTACCACACAAGCACCATGCAACTGTGTAATCCACATTCTATCACACAGGCAGTACCACCATGTAAGCATCGTCCTACCACAGAAACATCATACCACTAAGCATAAGGCAATATGCCACTACAGTGTGCCATCTTGCAGGCACTTTACTTCCACAAATGAACTGTGTCATCATGTGGTAGTACTCCATACAAGCTTCATTTCAGCAGGCAGGTATTTATTTACTTAAATTTGTTTACCAGAGCAGAACACTTATCAAACAATGATTCATTTCAGGCTTTTGCCTGGGCTACATCCTCCTGCAAACAAATAATGTACGAGTTACAGTTGTGAATGTAAGCAGAGACAATCTGACAAACAATATATACATAGAAAATTTAACAAACCAAATATGTGCACAGTTACATGAGTGGAACAGAAAAGGGGAATAATAATCCAGAATGAGTAAAAGTGTTTGGTTAAGAAAGCTTTCAGAGACCCGTACGAATAAGGAGAGGAGTAGGTTATTTGTTGTGGGATTAGAGCAGTAATGGTGCGGCGAGCTGAATTACAGTTTAGGATAAGTGAGTTAATAAGGTGGAAATAATGGTTTATGTGACTTGCCCTTTAGATGCACAGTTGCATTCAAACTGTTTTAGTAAGTATCGCTTGATCTGTGGCCTGAGCAGAGAGTAGTTTGTGTGGCCAGTTAAATCAGGAGGAAGTGACCACCATGGTTTTGAGGCCAGTAAAGATAAGCAGTGTCTAGTACATGCAGTTTGACAAATGTGGTTTGTAGGAGGGGACAAGATCTGGCTTGGGGTCTTAGGTTATAGGCTTTAATGGCAGTAAAACATTTGGAAGACAGAGAGGGGAAGGGGTGTCAAGCTTCAGTATTTTAAAGGAACCAAGAAAAAGAATATCTAATCTGTCCTGTAATGGAACCACTTAACCTTTGAAAGAGTATGGCAGTGGTGGTCATTCCATAGTTAGTTAGCTATAAGTCAGCATATTTTTTCGAAAGGGTCTGAATGGTAGCACCATGTTACCGTGCAAATGCCATACTGCTGTATTAGCACAATGCAGGCTCCTTCGCATGATGAGGTTGTACTCATGTTGATTTAGATAAAAAGGTTTTCTCTGTAACTTGTAGCCCAGTAGGAAGGGGTTTCAGTAATACAAGGAGAAGAAGGGAAGCTTAATGTGAAATACGAAATAATGCACAATGCTAAAGTGCTGTGTTAATTCATCCATGTTAGATACTTGCACCTGGCACACTGAAGGTATGAACATCTGTGCCTTGCAAATGGTAACTGTGTATGTATGAGATCACTGAATACAGCTGTACATTGTTGCACTTCTAATGAGCTAGGTGAGCAAGCAGCAGTCAAACAGAGCACACATGTAATATTGAGGGATGTTATGTGTTCTTGCCATTTTTTTAAATAAAATATTCATTATATATTTACACCTTCATATCTGCCCCACAGCTTACAGTTGCATTATCTTTTCAAATATGTTAAAATACTTCATTTCAGGTGAGCTTAATGTACATATACTAAAATAAACACTTTTCAAACCTCTGACTACGTAAGCATTTCTATTGCAAGGAAGCCAGACTGTTTTAGATTTTAGCTTTATAATGGCTGCACACCAAGGCAGGGCACGGAGTGCCTGGTTATATAAAATATAACTGGCAGAATAAAAGCTCTTTCCGAAAACTAATCACAGTTGATTTCCATACTTGCAAACATCTCTTAAATCATATTGTTCTCCTTTTCTGCACTCTGACACGTCAACCATTTTAATTTCAGAATATGTTACCTTATTTTGGCAGTGTAATACTTTCAAAATGGTATTAAACGAAGCCCTGCCAGTTCAATGTAATATCTCATTTCTGATTAGGTATCATACTATACAATGAATTCCAAAGCGCTCTCTCTCTCTCTCTCTCTCTGTCTCTCTGTCTCTCTCTCTCTCTGTCTCTCTCTCTCTCTCTCTGTCTCTCTCTCTCTGTCTCTCTCTCTCTCTCTGTCTCTCTCTCTGTCTCTCTCTCTCTCTCTCTCTCTCTCTCTGTCTCTCTCTCTCTCTCTCTCTGTCTCTCTCTCTCTCTCTCTCTCTCTCTCTCTCTCTCTCTGTCTCTCTCTCTCTCTCTCTCTCTCTCTCTCTCTCTCTCTCTGTCTCTGTCTCTCTCTCTCTCTCTCTCTCTCTCTCTCTCTGTCTCTCTCTCTCTCTCTCTCTCTCTCTCTCTCTCTCTCTCTCTCTCTCTCTCTCTCTCTCTCTCTCTCTCTCTCTCTCTCTGTCTCTCTCTCTCTCTCTCTGTCTCTCTCTCTCTCTCTCTCTCTCTCTCTCTCTCTCTCTCTCTCTCTCTGTCTCTCTCTCTCTGTCTCTCTCTCTCTCTCTCTCTCTCTCTCTCTCTCTCTCTCTCTCTCTCTCTCTCTCTCTCTCTCTCTCTCTCTCTCTCTCTGTCTCTCTCTCTGTCTCTCTCTCTCTCTCTCTCTCTCTCTCTCTCTCTCTCTCTCTCTCTCTCTCTCTCTCTCTCTCTCTCTCTCTCTCTGTCTCTCTCTCTCTCTCTCTCTCTCTCTCTCTCTGTCTCTCTCTCTCTCTCTCTCTCTCTCTCTCTCTCTCTCTCTCTCTCTCTCTCTCTCTCTCTCTCTCTCTCTCTCTCTCTCTCTCCCTCTCTCTCTCTCTCTCTCTCTCTCTCTCTCTCTCTCTCTCTCTCTCTCTCTCTCTCTCCCCATCTCTCTCTGTCTCTCTCTCTCCCTCTGTCTCTCTCTCTCTCTCTCTCTCTCTCCCCCTCTGTATCTCTCTTTCATCTAACAGTTAAAAGTGCTGTTCTTTAGGGAAGCTAAATTAAAGATTTTATGTATCTGTTGGGCAGAACCACTAAACATTAAAGAGAGGCAACTATTTAGCAGTTATATTTACAAAGCATTTATTTTCACTATAGAAAGTCTACTGTTTGTCAATACACTTTTCTTATTTATGAGCAGTAAAGCTAAATCAGGATATGAAACTTGCTTTCAATGATTATGAATTAAACATATCTTCTGGCTTGGCTGGATTTATCGGTTTGGTTTACTGAAATAGGCAGTAATGACAGAAAAAAAAATAAAGCTCATCTAGTCTTCCTTTAGCTTATTCCAGCTACATCATGACCTCTGAACTATGTTTCTATGCTGTGCAGTGAAGTAAGCCACATTTAATTGCAAGACTCACCTTGGATAAATGTGGATTTTCCAGTTGGACTGACACAGGAAATGTATCTTGTATGTGGAATTTGAAAACCAGTGCTGCTCAATGTAACTCCAAAAATCCTATAAAACGTACAGTAATCCATTTTTTTAACGTATTTATTTTCTGTTTGGTGAACTGAGTGTTAAAATAATTGTTCTCTTGTCAATACTTTTGAAATAGAATTTAATAAATATTCAAATATTTATTTATATATATATATATATATATATATATATATATATATATATATATATATATATTATACGTATGCATCTGCCTGTCTACCTGTCTGTCAGTCTACATTCCTATTTATTGGTTTACCTTTCTTTCTTTTCCTTAGAATGTCGATGTCCCTAACTGTCCATATTTCTGACCCAGTTTATCTATGCTGTGAAACAGAACTGTTTTGCACAATTTTCTATCTGAATTTGATGTGCACATGCAAATGTTTGTGCTACTGTATGTGTGTATGTGCGCATGTCTGTGTGTTTGTGTGTGTGTGTGTGTGTGTGTGTGTGTGTGTGTGTGTGTGTGTGTGTGTGTGTGTGTGTGTGTGTGTGTGTGTGTGTGTGTGTGTGTGTGTGTGTGTGTGTGTGTGTGTGTGTGTGTGTGTGTGTGTGTGTGTGTGTGTGTGTGTGTGTGTGTGTGTGTGTGTGTGTGTGTGCATGCTTGACTGTGTCTCTGTGTATGTCTATGCATGTGCCTCTGTGTGTGTACATGTGTGTGAGGTAATACAAGACACTTTTACCAGTAGAGTAGCTGGCTATATGTTAATAGAGCTGTGACAGTTAGATCTGTAATCAGTAAAAGTGAAGGAAATGTTTAGCTAATCCACAATATGGACAATTTCTTATTTTTGCTTGTTTTCCTTGCAGTGCTAAAGAGAAAATGTACATCATATGGCTAATGACCACCTATTGAAAACACATATGGGATGGAAAAATCATGGCACACATACACACACAACTGAGAAAGAATGTAATGCTTCATCTTGGACCTGAACCCATCCCCTTTGGGGTACCATTCTAGCCATATTTGCAGCTGTGTCAGTGAAGCAACTGGAGACCAGGGGCACAAGTACCGTAATCTGGTATAGAGTCACCCCAGGGGCAACACAAATTAAACATTACTATCCAGATCTGTGTGTAAGAGGGGTAAAGCCCTGAATTTTGTTGTAGATGATATGGGTTCCACTGGTGGTAGGAAGTCTTAAAACAGCAGAGAAACCTATGAAACATTCAGCATATCTAACACCCCTGTGTTCCTTTAAGTCTACAAATATTAAACAGTCTCTTTCCTAATAAAGTCACAAAAGCCACTGGTTCTGAAAGGTTCTGAGCCTCCTAATTAGTCAAATGAACACGGTTTATGAATGTTAGACTTTCTGTACTTCTAGTGTGATACAGACTGATATTAAAGGCATGAAACAATAATTTATTTAACAGGCCATAGGGCTCATCTGTAACAACATTCTGGCTGATTACTGAAGTGGTTAATGAGGATCATAATGACGTTGTATTATGCACTGTGTAAACAATGAGGTCAGGAAGGGACTGCCACTCATTTTGTCTCTCACTGACTGTGGCAAAGAGATGGGATGTTCGCATGGGAGTGAGACGTTACTGCTCAAAGTACAAATGTTATAGGTTCATAGGTAAGTACTAGGCTAGCTGTCCTTGCCGGCCATTTTAAGCCTATCCAGTTTCCCTTTTTGTGCTCAAAATAACCCATCACATTTCATTACAGATTGCACTTACCCATCCCATGGTCGATATTACCTCTAATAAGAATAATTGTGATCATACCATAGATAATTTGAGGGGAGCCATGCATGTTATAAAGCATTTAGGAGCTGCCTCTGTCCATAAGTAGTACAGAGGGTAGTCCTGAGGTAAATTTTATGTTTCCTATCCATAGATCCAAGTTGCACGTGATTATGGACAGGGATGATTTGTTTTTTATGTGGCGGGGGAGTCTCTTTCAGAGCAGCAGTAGCCTTTGTGAAATTTACCTGTCCCTCCAAATTGTTTTATTGATGTTGCAGAAGAATCCGTAACCGAGTATTTCTGATGCCATTTGATTTGCTTAAGTGAAATAAATCCGTAAGTAATGGGTCAGAGAATGTCTGATGTGCAGACACAGGTCACCTCTCAGTATTGTGTAGAATACCGAGTATAGCGATAGGGCTTTGAGTCAGTCCATGTAGGACATGTTGTTTAGGACTTGTATCTTTTTAGTAAGATATCTCTGTGGGGGTTGCAGTTGTTGTATGTGTCTGGACAGATACATGCCAAAGGAGGCATTATATTCAATGATTATCCTAATGAGGGCTGAGTAAAGGGGAACAATACCATCCCTAGATCTAGACACAATCCCTTTGTTTGAAAGTGGTGCAATACAGAAGGAATTTCTTACAACAAAACATATATATTGGTCAAAAGGTAGGTCACTGTCCACATATGTTTCCAAATCCCGAACAACTGGGTCAACTCTTCAATGTGGTAGTTCCCAGGGCTAGATGACACCCCAAAGGATACAATAATGCATTTTTTTGGCATTTAGTTTCAGTCCATGATTTTGGCACCAGTTATTTGTTGAGATAAACCTTCCTGCAGGATGACTAAGTTATTTGGAGATTCAATGACTGTTCCTAGCTTGCAGTTATTTGCAAACTTAGTCAGCCAGAGCCCTTTGGTGCTGGTTTTTACTTCATAAAGATTCTTTATTATTCAAGAAGCAAATTAAGAGAAGCTCTGTGGTGAAAAAGCAGTCTAGTAAAACTAAATGAAACAAAACATGAAACCAAATAAATTCCAAAGCTCAACAAAAGTTTTTTTATTGTAGAATCAATATATGTTTCACACACTCTGGCATCAGGATCAAGTGTAGTTTGTGAAACATGCACTTATTCTATAATAAAAGGCATGTGTTGTGTTTTAGCACTTGTCTCATTCCAAGTTCTGTTTTTGCAGTATCAGGTTGAGAGTTGTGGTGAGATTTAGAAGTGGAAATGCCTAACTAGGAGCTTAATCAGAGGTATGACCATAAAGACATGGAAACTAGTTCTGAAGATTTCTGGGATAGCATGCATTGGATGCAAACAAAATATAACTGCATTTTTGTACTAACTTGACCAGAGTCAAAGAATAATGTAGGGGACAATATGTTCATGTCCTAGGGCATGTAGCATGCCTTTCCTAAAGGTCAGTCTGAAGCATAGGTGGAGATATATACTGGGAATTGTAGATGCCAACTGACATTTGAAAGTGCCAAGCCTACTACATAGAGTTTGGCTGTACTTAGGGCTGGGATACAAATATTAATGTTGAGTGTGTAGGAGATACTTAATAGATATGTATCTCAGAAGTGGAAGCATAGTTTGTACTGGCTTCTCCTGTGCTTTTTTAACTAATAGAACATTTATTTGAACTGTTTCGGATGCAGGATGTGCATCTGGTGAGCTAGAAGAAGGTCATGTGTCAGGCGAGCCACTATTTTTCTATTTCCGTTTGACAATGTGTCTAACTTTCCAAAGACAGTGGTCTGGTTTTGACCCTTCACAGGCAGCATCACCAATTTGTGCACAGTCAGGAATACCCATCTAGTACTGCTCAAAAGCCTAAGTCTTTCATTTATATACATCATGCAATCTCTTCAGATTATTAGATTTGTTAACGACATCATTTTTTTTGGTTTCAACATATTTATTTGCGTAGCTGTTGCTGACTTCTGATACAATCAGTGGACTTTCAAGGTCTATTTCTGAGCTAGCAATACAGTAAATAGAAAATAAAGAAAGGGAATGGAAGGACACTGGGGGCCTATCTCTATTTGTTCAGGAACTGACCTGGGGTTGGTAGAATGCAACTAAACAACTTTGGAGTAAGGCTTTTGGGGCCTTGATTTGTTGTTTCATCTATATAATAACCCTTTTGATATATCTTACTTTTCTCACTGCCCTATGCAATAAGCACTGGAATTTTATTCAAGGTGCTGAATAGTTGGGTGGTAGGGATCAGGGTAATGCATTCTTTAGCATATGTCATTTTTACAATGAACATACAACTGCCCAGTCACTTATTTTGCATTTACCACTTTAAAGATGTTGCATCATTCTTCTTCTATGTGTTGTCAACATTCTTTAATGAGCCACAGGTATCCCATCCACTGCTGCCCCTGCCCTTAAGGCCACAGTTGTGGTAGGTGTCAGAGTTGGTAATGCCACTGCAGGGGTAGGGGCTGTTTCATCCTCTCCTAGTCAATTAGCTCATCTCACCTGGCTGCTGCAGTCCAGCCATGATGCAGGTGGAGTAGCTGAACAGTGCTCTGGTTAATAGGTTCATGTGTTCCCAGGTGTGTACTAGAATAATGATTACTAGGGTGATGCAGGAGGAGCTGAGCAGTGCTCTGGTTCATAGGTTCATGTGTTCCCAGGTGTGTACTAGAATAATGATTACTTGGGTGATGCAGGAGGAGCTGAGCAGTGCTCTGGTTCATAGGTTCATGTGTTCCCAGGTGTGTACTAGAATAATGATTACTAGGGTGATGCAGGAGGAGCTGAGCAGTGCTCTGGTTCATAGGTTCATGTGTTCCCAGGTGTGTACTAGAATAATGATTACTAGGGTGGTGCAGGATGAGCTAGGCAGTGCTCTGGTAGGGTGATGCAGGATGAGCTGAGCAGTGCTCTGGTTCATAGATTCATGTGTTCCCAGGTGTGTACTAGACTAACAATCACTTGGGTGGTGCAGGAGGAGCTGGGCAGTGCTCTGGTTCATAGGTTCATGTGTTCCCAGGTGTGTACTAGAATAATGATTACTAGGGTGATGCAGGAGGAGCTGAGCAGTGCACTGGTTCATAGGTTCATGTGTTCCCAGGTGTGTACTAGAATAATGATTACTAGGGTGATGCAGGATGAACTGAGCAGTGCTCTGGTTCTTAGGTTCATGGGTTCCCAGGTGTGTACTAGACTAATGATTACTAGGGCGTTGCAGGAGAAGGATGGCTGACTTCCCAATAGATATTATTATGCATTTCTTGGTATTTAGTTTTAGTCCATGGCTCTGACACCAGTTGTTGTGTTAGCTTTTCTCATAGAACATTAGTGTCGGTGGTGGATTTCATGCCTGCACCTAATTTGCAATCACCTGCAAATTTGGTCAGCCAGAGGCTCTTGAGGTGTATTTCAGAGAAGTAGCTCTCAAAGAAGTGTGGTCCCAGGACTGATCCCAAAGGGACTCTGCTGATGACTGGATTCTTTGTAGAGGAGGACTCCCCAATTTTAACTGTCTGTGTCCTGTCTGTGAGCCAGATGGCTATCCACTGGGTGGCATAAAGAGTTATACCTAACCAGCTGAGTTTGTCAACAATGCCTGAGCAAGGAAGGCTGTGTGAACCATTTTGCCTTCAACCATTCTATGGTGACCTTCTCAAAGAAGTCCACCAGGGAGAGTAGGCATTACCTGCCTTTGATGAAACCAAACTGAGTTGGTTGCAGTGTCTGGAGGTTTCCTATGTCATTATTGATAATTTCCATGATAATTCTTTCCATGGCTTTGTATACGAGACTAGTGAGACTCATGAGTCTGTAGTTTCCACGCTCTGTAGATGGCCCACCTTTGTGCAGAGGGATGATAGTTGCTGTTCTCCAGTTATGAGGCATGAAGCCTATTTGGAGGTTAAAGTTACATAGTAATTCTAGAGGGCCTGATAGGTCATGTTTCATGCTATTTAGAAAGCAGCCTGGGATATTTTTGCAGTGTTCTTGGCCATAGAGAGAGCATTAAGCACCCGTTCACTAGTGATAGTAAGAGGAGTTGTATTTAATGTTATTTCCTGAAGGGAGGTTGTGAGGAAAGAAGGGTAAAGTTAGAGTTGAATTTGTCTTCCAGTAGATATTCTATAACTTCTGACTCATTATAGGTGGCTGCATTAACAATGAGCTCTGAACACAATTGTGTATTGCCTTTGAGGTTGTTGACATAGCTAAAGAATGCCTTGTGGTTGTCCTTGACTTTGGAGGCCAAACTTAGCTTGAATTTGGCTTTGGTTGACTTTATTTGTTCTATTTGTTGTTTGTTCAATTTAATGAGAGGATTTGTATCCTGCTGGGTGCCACACATTCTAATTTTTGCCATGGTTTTCTTCCTTTTTATAAAGCCTCTTGGCATTGTGATTTCACCATGGTAGCTTGCTTTTTGACTTAATTATGTACTTATTCCTGGTGGGTACAGCTGCCTGTATTTCTACTATTAACTTGCTTATATAGGGTTTCTGTGAGCGGTTCTGTATAGGCAGCAGTGTTCTCAATGTTTTGGAGGTTTTGAAATTTTGCCAGGTTATTTACTTTATTTATACATATTTGTTTACCGAGATAGTACACTGATCTCAGTGGACCATTTGCAGGCACAGCGTTGGTGAATAGGAGCACATAAGAAATGAACAAAACTTATTTACAGATGGTTTACTATCATAAAATCGAAACGCAAAATAAAATGCGTCTCAATGTTCGAATTTAAACATCAGAAATGGACATTTCCGATTTGTCCTAATGTCGAAAATAGCTGTGTATTGCCGAAAATGTCGCTTGCGACATTTTCGGCAATACACAGCACTCCCACCCGTCCCGTAACTACCTACCTAACTAGCCTAAACACACAGTTATGCAGGGGGGCTGCACCCCCCTGCGCCCCCCACACCCCCCCAACTTAATATTCCAACTCCGAGATCACACTACAGTGAGGAAAGGGATGTATTTCCCTAACCACACTGTACCGCGATCCCCTCACATGAGCGAATGTTAGAATTGCGAATGCACAGTCCATTCTCAATGGTAACGTTCACTCACATCACCTGCCGAAATATGAAGTATTCGAACATCTGTTGTTCGAATACTTCATAGCCGTGCAAGTGCACGTCGGCATTGTGATAGTAAACCTTTACAGATACAATGATATGCTAAAAAGCACATGTAAATACACATATTTACAAATGCAAGAATATGTTACAACATTTATTTCAAGAAACAATTTATAATGCCAACACATGGAAGGAAAACTGGAATTATGTTTAGTAGAGCTTTATGGGTAAGATGTAGCTACAATGAGTGAGATGGCTTATGCTACAGGGAGAACAGCGTATCGTTACATAGAGTAATATCACATAATACAGGAAGTTAGCCTTAGAGTAGTTCCTGAACATTCCAGGGTTAGCTGCGGTTTACGGTTTTGCTTTTACTTCCAAGGCCACCATTTTTGTCTGACCTCACCAGAAAGGACATCAAACTAGGGGGTGTGCAGTGCTCTCCATATCAGTGAGGACCAGATCCAGTTACATTTGTACCTCTGGTTGGTGTTTTGACAGTCTGGTAGAAGGGCTTTGTGTTTACAAAATCCAAGAATCTCTGTGCCTGTACATTTGGTGTCATATGTGATTCTCAGTTAATAGTGGGGTAATTAAAGTTGTTCATGAATGTGGTATTAGTTTGGGTGGTCAGTGTTTTCAGGAAGCTTAAATACATGTTATGGTTTTCCTGGTTCACAGAGGAGGACCTATAGCTTGCAAGGAAGTTGTATGGAATTTTCCCTGTTGTGACTGAACATGGAGAAGCTGAAGGGCCTTGTCCTGTTTGACCAGCCGTGAGGTTTATTTATTTTTGATGTAAATCAAGACACTCCCACCTTTATTCCCTGTCTGTTAGTAGCTGATATAAAGGGATGTAAAACATTATAGCCTTGCACAGGTGGTGTGGTCTCCATGGCTCTAAACCATATGTAAGAGGTCAGCTTTCTCTAGGGTGAGGAGAGCGTGTAGGGAGTGGAGTTTTTTGTTTAGACTCAATATTGATCAGTAGTACTTCCGATTTTTTTGGTTTTGATTTGCTATGTCTTAAGTGTTTTCAGTTTGGCATTGCCTAAAAAAAGTCACCGTGGGAGAGACAGTGTTTTAGCTGATATTCAAAGGCCTAGAGAGGAGCAGTGCAGACCATTTCTGGCAAAGCAGTGTGGTCTGTTGACTATTTCCTTCCATACTGACAAATATTGAACCCCTTAGATGATACCAAAATCTAAAACAATTATTAAAGTCAGTCATCTTCTATTCATATTTTGGCATCATCCTTGCAGACGGTAAAATGCTGCTCAATGCTAGGCTCATACCAGCCTGGGACACATATTCTGAGAGCTCCAGGCTGTCTCTCTTCATATAGTCTATGGAGGTATGCCTCATGTCATTTCCAACTACATGGACTTTGACTGAGTAATGCTGGGACTTGTGGTCCAATGACCTGAGTGTGTGTGCAATATGGTGGATTCTGGCCCCGATAAGCAACTGATCTTGACTTTCTACTTACTCAGCCTGGTGAGAGGGACATCAGTGTGTCTCACAATGGAGTCTCCAATGACCAGAGTTTGGGGTTGTGTGGTGGCTTGAATTATGGGCTTAGAAGTAGAGACTCTTGAAAGAGTCATTCGGGGCTGCTGTGTAGTTCATCAAGGAGGTCTTTGGGGTTTAAGAAGGTTATATTTATGCAACTCAGCATATGTCGGTCTGTGTGTCTGCTTTGAATTGTGATACGGGTGCAGCATGCATCCTACTGACAACCAGATTGACATTAGAAGTGCTTTTATGTGAGAGCTTTGCCTCTAACGACATTAAGTACATCTCTATCTCTCACATATCATCAATTTGTTTGAGAATTACTTGGTTGTCAGTGAACATGAGGCGATTTCTACATTGTCTCAGGATGCCCTTTTCCATCAAGCTGATAATAGAGATAGTGAGAAAGTTCATATCTATGGCAACTGGCCTTTTCTTATTGATTAGATGGTTGGCTTGAGAATATAAAGTAACAGTGGGAGTTTCTTGTTTGCTTTTCACTGCAAAAACTAGTTGCTGTGTGTGCAACTAGGTAGGTGGGGTGAGAGGGATAACTGCCGGCATTGCATTTGTGGTCAGACCTGAATGGTGTAGCACTCCATGTGTGTCTAAACTGTAGCAACTGCTTGCTAGATTGTAGCAAGTAGTTTGCTACAGTTTAAAAGTAAAAAGAACATTTTTTTTTTTTTTTTACTAAACCTGACAGCTGTAGTACTGCATGTAGGCAGGGTATAAACTGTAGCAAACTGTTTGATATGTAACAAACAGTTTGCGACAGTTTTAAAGAAGAATTTTTTAAAATAAAATATGTTGGAGGAAGGTTAGGGGCAGGGCACAGAAGTGGTATCTGAATGACTGAGGCGGGGGGAGGGGGTGTCGAACATCTGGCCACCTGGTTGGTGAGCCAGTACACTCCCATGCACTCCTATACACTCCTATTCACTTCAATACACTCGTATACACTCCTACCCACTCCTCTGCACTTCTATACACTCCTATGCACTCCTATACACTCCTATGCACTTCTATGCACTCATATACATTCTGATGCACTCCTATGCACTTCTATACACTCCTATCCACTCTTATGCACTCCTATACACTCCTATGCACTCCTATGCACTCCTATGAACTCCTATACACTCCTATGCACTCCTATGCCCACCTATGCACTCCTATACACTCCTATACAGTTCTATGCACTTTTATGCACTCATATACACACATATGCACTCATATGCACTTCTATACACTTCTATGCACTCCTAAGCACTCCTATGCACTCCCATGCACTCCTATATACTCTTATACACCCCTATGCATTCCTGTACACTCCTATTCACTTCTGTACATCTGTATACACTCCTATGCACTCCTATATACTCCTGTACACTCCCATACACTCCTATACACTCGTACACACTCCTAAGTATTCCTATGCACTTCTATGCACTCCTATACATTCCCATACACTCCTATTCACTCCTATGCACTTCTATACATTCCTATGCACTTCTATACACTCCTATGCATTTCTATACACTCATATGCACTTCTATATACTGCTATGCACTACTATATACTCCTATTCACTTCTATACACTCCTATTCACCTCTATACACTCCTATGCACTTCTATATACCCCTATACACTCCCATGCACTCCTATACACTCGTATGCACTCCTATGCACTCATATGCACGTATATACACTCCTATCAACTTCTATACACTCCTGTGCACTCCAATATACTCCTAGTCACTTCTATACACACATATACACTGCTATGCACTCCTATGCATTTGTATACACTCCAATACACTCTTATAACTCCTATGCACTTCTATATACTCCTATACACTCCCATGCACTCCTATGCACTCCTATGCACTCCTATAGACTCCTATGCACTCCTTTATGCTCCTTTCCTTCTCTTTTATAGAACCCAAAAGTGCCAGCTAACTGGACTCTAAGCAACAGGTGTTTACACCATGCTGTATGCAATTACTATGACGCTTTTGCTAACACATGCTACTTGTTGCCACCTAATGCAGTGACTTTCACACTATTCAGTGATTTGTCACTATGCCGCACTAGAACCTGCTTCTTGTTCTGCTCCACTGTCGTTTATAGGTTCATAGTTAAGTACTAGACAATCAGTCTATAAACCATTATAAGCAGAACCAATAATTTATATTCAAAAGGTTCTATCAGCATGTTTGCAGCTTTTTTGCAGTTACTCGGTTTAGACCTGAGAGCACAGCTAGCTGCCAAGATGTGCAGATTGTCAGCATTTCAGTGTTTATGTGCACTTTATGTTGCATTGTTTTGCCACTGTGGAGCCCAAACCTTGCACTGGCATGCTGTGCATCTCTATGAATATCATCCTTCCATCCATCCATGCATCCATGAGTTCATCTTTCCACAACCCCTGTTCCTGTTTATGCACATGTGGTCAGGTTGTCACTTCAACAGTATCAGTCATCTACAGCCAAGGTTCACATAGCCGGGTGGCTAGCCCTGCCATGGCTGTTCTTTTATACCACACACTCACATACACACTCAAAACTCTGGCATGTTTAGAGGGTCCAATCCACCTACTGGATGTCTTTGGAATGTGAGAGGAAACTGGAGCACCCAGAGGAAACCCATATGAACACAACAAGGGCATGCAGACTGCATGCATATTAGCCAGACACTAAACTAAAACTGAACTATTGGATATAATATTCCCAAGACCAGTTCCCTGGTTTTAACATTTATGTGTTCAGTGCAACCTCACAGTTTGTGTGAATATTTGTTTTACTTTGCAGGATGTTTCTATTTTCCCCACAGAAGTATGCCTGAGAAGCACATTTATTTAAATAAGGTGGCATGTGGAGTCAAACCTCCAACATGGGGACTGCAGAGATGATTGCCAGCATTAAAAAATATGTATTTAAATAGTCACTTGCATGTTCAGCAGGTATATATTTGATGAATTGAACTCACCAAGTTTACAGTTTGATTCTTATGGGCGACACTGTTATAGTGTCTCATTTGACATTGTAGTATATAGCAACAGTTTACTGCTGTTTGTAACAGAACCCAAAGAGCGAACTCATCAATCCTTCCATTCTCAACCCCTTTTTCCCATTTTGCACATGTGGTCTGGGTGTCACATCAACAGTGACAATCAGCTTTCTCCAAGGTTTGCACTGCTGGGTGGCTTGCCTTGCTGCTGTAGTTCATATGTACCACTCACTCACGCACACACTTGCACCTACAGCCACTGAGTGTGATACAGTGGTGCTGTGGTTAACACTGTGACTCCACAGGTCTTGGCCTTCCAGTCTGCTTCTTAACCAGAGATTATCCTGCATGGAGTCTCCATGTCGCCCCTGTGTTTGTGTCAGTTTTCTAAGAGTATCCTGCATGGAGTCTGCATGTCCCCCCTCTGTTTCTGTCAGCTTTTGTAAGAGTATCATGTATGGAGTCTGCATGTCCCCCTATTTGTTTGTGTCAGTTGTAAGAGTATCCTGTATGGAGTCTACATGTCCCCCCCCATGTCTGTGTCAGTTTTGTAAGAGTATCCTGTATGGAGTCTGCATGTACCCCCTCTGTTTGTGTCAGTTGTAAGAGTATCCTGCATGGAGTCTGCATGTCCCCCCTCTGTTTGTGTCAGTTTTGTAAGAGTATCCTGTATGGAGTCTGCATGTCCCCCCCCCTCTGATTGTGTTGGTTTAGTAAGAGTATTCTGTATGGACTCTGCATGTCCCCTCCCCTCTCTTTGTGTTAGTTTTGTAAGAGTATCCTGTATGGTGTCTGCATGTCCCCCTCTTTGTTTGTGTCGGTTGTAAGAGTATCCTGTATGGAGTCTCCATGTCTCCCCCCCATGTGTTTGTGTCTGTTCTGTAAGAGTATCCTGTATGGAGTCTGCATATCCCCCCCTCTGTTTGTGTCGGTTTTGTAAGAGTATCCTGTATGGAGTCTGCATGCCCCCCCCCCCGTTTGTGTTGGTTTTGTAAGAGTATCCTGTATGTAGTCTGCATGTCCCCCCTCTGTTTGTGTCTGTTTTGTAAGTATATCCTGTATGGAGTCTGCATGTCCCCCCTCTGTTTGTGTCAGTTGTAAGATTATCCTGTATGGCATCTGCATGTCCCCCCCTCTGTTTGTGTTGGTTTTGTAGGAATTTTCTGTATGGAGTCTGCATGTCCCCTTCTTTGTTTGTGTTGGTTGTAAGAATATCCTGTATGGAGTCTGCATGTCCTCCCCGTGTTTGTGTCGGTTTTGTAAGAGTACCCTGTACAGAGTCTGCATGTCTCCCCCGCCATGTGTTTGTGTCTGTTTTGTAAGAGTATGCTGTATGGAGTCTGCATGTCCCCCCTCTGTTTGTGTCAGTTTTGTAAGAGTATCCTGTATGGAGTCTGCATGCCCCCCCTCTGTTTGTGTTGGTTTTGTAAGAGTATCCTGTATGGAGTCGGCATGTTCCTCCCCTGTGTTTGTGATGGTTTTGTAAGAGTATCTGTACAGAGTCTGCATGTCCCCCCTGTGTCTTTGTCGTTTTTAAGAGTATCCTGTATGGAGTCTGCATGTCACCCCTCTGTTTGTGTCAGTTTTGTAAGAGTATCCTGTATGGAGTCTGTATGCCCCCCCTCTGTTTGTGTCAGTTTTGTAAGAGTATCCTGTATGGAGTCTGCATGTCCCCCATGTGTTTGTGCCGGTTTTGTAAGACTATCCTGTATGGAGTCAGCATGCCCCCATGTTTGTGTCAGATTTTGTTGATCCTTCAGTATCCTTCCATATTCCAAAGCCTTGCTATAGATTAAATGGAAGTCCTCCATGTTGCACAGTGGTGTGTGCATATGTGTGTATATGTGTGGCTGTGTCTAAATGGATGTTTTACAATAAACTCGGATTCTGTACAGGATTAGTTTCAATCTTGCACCCAGCTGGAAAGGCTCTGTTTCCTAAGTGACCCTGAACTGGATAAAGCAGGTATTCTGGGAGCTAATGAGTCTGGAAGGGACTGATTACTACTTTTACCTAGGAAATCTGGACATTTTCCATTCTCTTAATCCTCCCATTGAATTTTTTAATATATGGCTAATGCATGACATCCTGTATTTACAAATTTCTGCTAGACATATTTGTTATAATTATATATCTAGCTTTCCTTTGGAAAAAAAAAATATATATATATATATATATATATATATATATATATATATATATATATATATATATATGATTCTCATAACTGCTCTTTCCCTATTAATGCTTCCTTGTCTTAGCGTTATCGTAAGATGTTATCTGTGCCGATACTTTCCCTATTAATGCTTCCTTGTCTTACAGTGTTATCGTAAGATGTTATCTGTGCCAATTCTTTCCCTATTAATGCTTCCTTGTCTTACAGTGTTATCGTAAGATGTTATCTGTGCCGATTCTTTCCCTATAAATGCTTTCTTGTCTTACAGTGTTATCGTAAGATGTTATCTGTCGATTCTTTCCCTAATAATGCTTCCTTGTCTTAGTGTTATCGTAAGATGTTATCTGTCGATTCTTTCCCTAATAATGCTTCCTTGTCTTAGTGTTATCGTAAGATGTTATCTGTCGATTCTTTCCCTATTAATGCTTCCTTGTCTTACAGTGTTATCGTAAGATGTTATCTGTCGATTCTTTCCCTGTTAATGCCTCCTTGTCTTACAGTGTTATCGTAAGATGTTATCTGTGCCGATTCTTTCCCTCTTAATGCTTCCTTGTCTTACAGTGTTATCGTAAGATGTTATCTGTGCCGATTCTTTCCCTATAAATGCTTTCTTGTCTTACAGTGTTATCATAAGATGTTATCTGTGCCGATTCTTTCCCTATTAATGCTTTCTTGTCTTACAGTGTTATCATAAGATGTTATCTGTGCCGATTCTTTCCCTATAAATGCTTTCTTGTCTTACAGTGTTATCGTAAGGTGTTATCTGTGCCGATTCTTTCCCTATTAATGCTTTCTTGTCTTACAGTGTTATCATAAGATGTTATCTGTGCCGATTCTTTCCCTATAAATGCTTTCTTGTCTTACAGTGTTATCGTAAGATGTTATCTGTGCCGATTCTTTCCCTATTAAGGCTTTCTTGTCTTACAGTGTTATCGTAAGATGTTATCTGTGCCGATTCTTTCCCTATAAATGCTTTCTTGTCTTACGGTGTTATCGTAAGATGTTATCTGTGCCGATTCTTTCCCTATTAATGCTTTCTTGTCTTACAGTGTTATCATAAGATGTTATCTGTGCCGATTCTTTCCCTATAAATGCTTTCTTGTCTTACAGTGTTATCGTAAGATGTTATCTGTTGATTCTTTCCCTATTAATGCTTCCTTGTCTTACAGTGTTATCGTAAGATGTTATTGAATTTCCTTGTCATTCTTCATCTCATGTTATGTCATTTTGAACCATTTCCAACTATTTTTACACCCTTTGTGTGTGCTGTTTTCCTTTGCCACTGCATTAATTAGCTGTATTATTGCAGTTTTTGATAACATCATGTTTCATATATGAACAGACAGTGAAAAGGAGATAAATCTGTTGCATCATTGTATTGTTACCTGAAATGTATACTTCATCCATCTAATGGATGGATAACTGACTTCTGTTTTAATGGGTAACTTATAAACTAAAGCAAAGACTCAGTTTTATAGAACACTACATAATTCTCAGAGGGAGAGTAGAACCAGAATAAGAAATGTTAAACTAATGGTTTGGAGATCAGGTGTAATTATTGTAGGTATCTGAATAAATAAAATGCCATTAAGCACAATTTTGCTCACTGCATGAATGCTCCCAGTGCATTCTGTCTACAAAAGGTATCGATTCACCAAAATGTTAATTCAGAATACAGACAAAAAATTCAGAGTAACAGTCTTCTAACAAAAAAGTCATGAGCACTATATTACATAAATGAAAATTGTTTACAAATCAGAATACCTGTATTCCTAAGATAAATGTAAACATACCAGACAAGGATTCAGCAGTACCCTGACTGCTTTTTTTGCAGTAGTAGGGCTTTGGGTGATGTTTTCATAGGGAACATTACAAGTGCCTGAGTTGCAGTTTGTTAGAATGACAATTCAGCAGAAATTGTCTATGAAAAATTTTCAGACACTAAAACCCTCTCTGTAGAAATATAATCGATTCTGAGGTGACCAAGGTCGTGGGAGTAAGATGATTCATTTGGTTAGGGGCATTTCCAAGTTAAGAATCCCTTCAGTGTGTGGAGTTTGGTGAGACTTTTTGATGAATTGCTGTCACGCTGAACTCTGTTTCACTGAATTGTGTGAATGCTGCAGTGATGCAGCAGGCAAAATTGCTACCTGCAAGAACCCGGTCCTCCAGTTCTATTCCCATCTGGGGTACTTTCTAAACACAGTCTGTATGTGCAGCCTGTGTCAACATGTTTCTTTGCCAGCTGATTCAGATTTTTCCATCATCACAAGAATATGCCTTAGAAGATTTGTCGGTCCTCCAAATTGTCTATAATTGTGAATACTATGAGCTGAGAGAGAGAGAGAGAGAAAGAGAGACAAACGTGTGTGTGTGTGTGTGTGTGTGTGTGTGTGTGTGTGTGTGTGTGTGTGTTTCTGTGTGTCAGAGATAGAGCACGAGAACATATGTGTGTTGTCGCCTACAACAGGCTACCATGCTTTTGAGACTAATTTGTCTGCGGATACACTGCACCTGCCATCGTAGTTAGAAATATACTGTTCATACTGACATTAGCCAGAAATGAATTCCACTTTTAGGTACTAAAAATCAAGTTA
The DNA here is from genome assembly GCF_019279795.1 of Protopterus annectens. Lineage (NCBI taxonomy): Eukaryota > Metazoa > Chordata > Ceratodontiformes > Protopteridae > Protopterus > Protopterus annectens. The sequence goes on from NC_056748.1 coordinate 92,804,567, forward strand.
CAAAAAGCTTTATTTATGAACTAATAAGTAGAATATGACTGATATTTTGTTCTGGACAACATGCTCATCACACAATCGTTACATTTGGTATTTTTGTCCTGGACAGCGTGCTACATCACACAGTCGTTACATTTGGTACTTTTGTCCTGGACAGCGTGCTACATCACACAGTCATTACAGCTGCTATAACCCAGTGATCTGTAACTGCATGTTGGGTACTTAACTTCCGTTACACAGCCATTGGCTGAATGGGTAATACCCAATGAGGCATTGGTTACGCTGTCTTGTCTGTCTCTTACTGTTTGTACAAAAATCTTGGTTCTTATCTCACCTAACGCCATTGTTCAAAAGTCCTTAACAGTGCGGAGACTCTCATTTCCCTGGGGAGATGAATACTCTGGCAGTTAATGCACAAGATAAAGGCTGCTAGATGTTGATCTACTTCCTCTGATGCAGGGTTTGATTCCAGCAGCCTTCATTTGCCTGCAGTGTAACCGTGATGCAGGGTTTGATTCCAGCATCCTTCATTTGCCTGCAGTGTAACCGTGATGCAGGGTTTGATTCCAGCAGCCTTCATTTGCCTGCAGTGTAACCGTGATGCAGGGTTTGATTCCAGCAGCCTTCATTTGCCTGCAGTGTAACCGTGATGCAGGGTTTGATTCCAGCAGCCTTCATTTGCCTGCAGTGTAACCGTGATGCAGGGTTTGATTCCAGCAGCCTTCATTTGCCTACAGTGTAACCGTGATGCAGGGTTTGATTCCAGCAGCCTTCATTTGCCTACAGTGTAACCGTGATGCAGGGTTTGATTCCAGCAGCCTTCATTTGCCTGCAGTGTAACCGTGATGCAGGGTTTGATTCCAGCAGCCTTCATTTGCCTGCAGTGTAACCGTGATGCAGGGTTTGATTCCAGCAGCCTTCATTTGCCTGCAGTGTAACCGTGATGCAGGGTTTGATTCCAGCAGCCTTCATTTGCCTACAGTGTAACCGTGATGCAGGGTTTGATTCCAGCAGCCTTCATTTGCCTACAGTGTAACCGTGATGCAGGGTTTGATTCCAGCAGCCTTCATTTGCCTGCAGTGTAACCGTGATGCAGGGTTTGATTCCAGCAGCCTTCATTTGCCTGCAGTGTAACCATGATGCAGGGTTTGATTCCAGCAGCCTTCATTTGCCTGCAGTGTAACCGTGATGCAGGGTTTGATTCCAGCAGCCTTCATTTGCCTGCAGTGTAACCGTGGTGCAGGGTTTGATTCCAGCAGCCTTCATTTGCCTGCAGTGTAACCGTGGTGCAGGGTTTGATTCCAGCAGCCTTCATTTGCCTGCAGTGTAACCGTGATGCAGGGTTTGATTCCAGCAGCCTTCATTTGCCTGCAGTGTAACCATGATGCAGGGTTTGATTCCAGCAGCCTTCATTTGCCTGCAGTGTAACCGTGATGCAGGGTTTGATTCCAGCAGCCTTCATTTGCCTGCAGTGTAACCATGGTGCAGGGTTTGATTCCAGCAGCCTTCATTTGCCTGCAGTGTAACCGTGATGCAGGGTTTGATTCCAGCAGCCTTCATTTGCCTGCAGTGTAACCGTGGTGCAGGGTTTGATTCCAGCAGCCTTCATTTGCCTGCAGTGTAACCGTGAGGAAGTCAGTTAACCAGACAGTGTTTTGGTGCAAATGAGAATTCGGGCTTGGTCCCTTAAGGTCTTCTGGATTGCATGCTGAGTAACTACCTATTACCTAAAGCTGCTGCCATACTTCTCAACCTCTAAGTACTAAAAGTAATAATACAGACCTTTAAAAATCATTATACAGGGTCAAAAGAGGAGATCTTTACATAGGTTAATAGGTAAGTATTAAGCAGTCAATCCCCATACCATTAAAAGCATAGCCCCAGAAAATATTCAGACATTCCCCCTACCCTTGAATGCTAAACAAGATAAACTTTGGGAGAATTTTGAGGTTGCCCATCTAATTATCTGGGTTTACTTTGAAGGTGACAAGGGTGCTGCTCTGCTTGACATGCAGTGAAAGTTTGTTCCAGAGGTAAGGGATACATTGGGATATGAATCTATCAACCAAAGTGTTTTATTAATCTGCTGATGAAGGTTCAGTTCCTTTAACTGAGTGTTTGCAGTATCTTTAGTTTTGGGAAGGAATAGGCTGATATGAGTAATGGGGAATAAAGACTTATTTGGATGTAGTGGAGATACCTTTGTCAATTAGAGGCCGTGGTGGTGCAGTGGTTAGCATTGTCGCCTCAAAACAAGAGGCTCTCCAGTTAAATTCTCAGTTGGTGCACCTTCTGTATGGAGTCTGCATGTCCTCCCCGCAGTTGAGTGAATTTAAAGACATGCACGTAGGTGCGAGCATGTGTGGGTGTGCCTTCCTTGAAGGTTGGGTGCCAGGCTGGCAACTCGACACTGTAAAAATTCACTGCCAATCATTAGTGGACTGGAGTTCCACTGTGGTGACTCCTAACTGGGAAAAGCCGAAAGACAGTTTTTGAGACCGTTGTCAATTAGATGAGCCAGATAAAAGGCTTTCTGGACTGTTGTGGGGCATGATGGTCAAATGATAAGGAATTATCAACAAGAGTACCCAGATTCCTTACAGCAATATCTGATTTTAGAGGTGTATCACTGAAATGGTAACTGTTTTGTTTACCAAAAGGAGCTATGCTACATTTTTTTACATTTATATTGAGTCCATTGTCCTTGCACCAGTTGTTAATGTAGTCTCACTCATGCTGGAACAATTGTGAGTCAGCTGAAGATTGAATGACAGCACCTAATTTACAGTTGTCTGCAAACTTAGTTAACCATAGGCCAGGAGTGCAGGCCTGAAGGTGTGAGAAATAGATACCAAATAGGAAAGGACACAAAGCTGAGCCCTGTGGTACACCACTGATACCTTCTTTTTCTTTCAGAAGTGGCACCTGTATTTGCAACCACATGGGTTCCTTCAGACAACCAGTTACCAATCCACTACACAATACAAGGATTTATATTCAGATTTACAATTCTGTCAATAATGCCTACATGGGGAATAGTGTCAAAGGGCTTGGCCAGGTCTCAATATGCTTTATGCACTGCATAACCACTGTCCACTGATTCAGTTACTTTTTTAAAGAAATGTATGAGGTTAAAGGGGTAGGACCTTTTTTTTTTGACAAAGCCAAATTCATCAGAGTCCAGGATTAAGAGATTTTGAATGTCCTTATTAATGGGATCCAAGATAATGCAATCCAAAGATTTACATATGAGGCTAGTGAGACTAGTGTGTCTACAGTTGCCAGGGTCAGTGGTGGGGCATCCTTGTGCAATGCCGTTGCAATCACTGTTTTCCAGGCTTCAGGAATGTAACCAATGGAGGGGCTTAAATTAAAGATGTTAAGTAGGAATCAGAAGGGCCATATTTGGAACTGATAATCAGGCCACACATTATGTTATCATGCCTCTTGGATGAAGTATTTTAAGTTTTTCACAGGTTTAAGAGAACTTATTCCAGGGTAATTACTGAGAGTGGCTAGGATTGTTGAAACTGTGGAAAAACTATAACTGTGGGTGATATAAAATTTTCACTACATTTGTTAGCTGGGATATTAGCTATTTTCTTTGGGTTAGAGGGGTGTAGTATTATTGTGGACTAGCTCCAAATACTGTTGTGTATTAGATCTTAACTTCCTGACATGGTTAAAGAATGATGTGTATTTATTTTAAGTTCATTCTCAGCTTTGAGCTTCCTAGTGGTTTCTGTAAGCTCTTTGTAAGTTTGCCTAAGTGTGCTCTTATGATAGGTAGAATGAGACCTCTTATAAGGGTCTATATCAAAATATTGAAAGTTTACTTACTCAAACACCTAAACGCCGACACATATTCTGCGAACCGCAAATACACCGAATGCCCTAAACTGTGAAATTCAAAAACACAAAATGTCATAGTTGTCCCATCCACCGCCCGCTACATACTACCTAGACAAACAAACTAAGTAAACCACAAAACTAAACCCTACTTCTAACCCTACACTAAATCTTTCATATACCAGCAAGTATGCACTTAACTTAAACCTCACCCTAACCCTAAGGTCTGTAACTACCGCACACTTACCTTACGGAGCTATACTGAAAAAGGGCCAACCATGACGAATCGACATTTTGAATTTCATGCTTCAGGATGATCGATGTTTTTGCGGTTCGATGAAGACGTGTTGGTGTTTAGGTTTTCGGGTAAGTAAACGTTCAAGTTTTTAATATAGACCCTCTTATAAGCTTTAAGCAGTTTCTCTTGTTATATAATTTATTTATGTATGTTGTGATGTGCCGGCGATCAAGGACCCCTAATCCTCATCACTGACACTGGTGAGAGGGAGTCTCTAAACACAGGAATAATGGAGTTATACAGTATTTCAAATGCAGCTCTCTCAATCCAACACAATTTCCTCCAAGAGCATACAGGGAACATGCTCCACTGGGACTGGACTCTCTGTCTCTCCAGATCCCAAAGAAGACCCACATTGGAGCACTGTGTCCCAGTTTGAAGTATCTGGCACACACTTGGATATCTGATTTCACACACACACACACACACACACACACACACACACACACACACACACACACACACACACACATATCTGGGAAAGGCTGACACAGATTCACAAGCCGTGTCCTCTCTCTCCAGATTACAGGGTAGCTGCCAACAGCCACATACTCTAAGGCTGTTACAAGGGATAACCAATTATACTGTGTCAAACTAATACTGATATGAATGGTAGAGTGTGACTCAAGCAGTAAGGCTTTTCAGAGTGACCACAGTCACACTGAAATAAACACAGGTACTCTCAAGATATTAAAAGTATTCACTAAAATACCAGCCACAATGAAAAAATATAAAATATTTAATAATGGATAATAAAAATAGAAAACAGGAAAATACTTAATATTTATTTGCAATAAACATCAGTTTTCAGGAATATAAAATAGCACAGTTGGATAGAATCTCACATGCAGAAAAAGAAATAATACCAATCTAATCTCACTCTAATTTTCCTAACTAAACTAAAGAGAAGCTGTCCCTAGTTAACTCACTTAATGTCGTAAGGCAAGATGTACTGCTGAAATTCTCACTTTCATAAAGCAAGATGAGATACTCCTCACAATCAACTGTACAACCAACTACCGAACAACTGAACTGTGATAACTGATATCAATCTTTTTTTATATCAGATTACAAAGAAAAACAAACAACAAACTGCTGGTGCCAGAGTTCCGTTCTTCATCTGGTTATAGAATTACATCATATCTAGTCACCTGACTCTGGCACAACACACATTCAGAACTTTGCTAAGATTCTGTTGCAGCATTTTTAACTTAAGCAACTTTTACGCATACATTTTTAATACAAGCATCTGTACAAATTAATGTGACAGTGAAATGACATAATATTATTTACATGCTGACATATGCCACACATGCACTGCTTTACTTCTCCTAGCACAGTTGGCGATATCTCACATTGTCACACATGTATTTCACCACAGGGGATTGTTTTTAAATTTCTCATTACATTTGGTGTGGATAGAGGCCGCCTTATCAATGCAGCTATTTAAGTGGGAATAGTAGTCTGATGCATAGGTAGCAGGTTTAGCAATGAGATCATTTGGAGAAGGATCACAGCAGAATTTAATTAGGTCATCAAGTAACTTTAAAAAGTTTCTAAACACAGAGCTATTTACAGAGAAAGTATAACCAGTTTTTGATGGAAAAGATCATTAAATTATGGTTTGATTTAACAAGACATGATGATACAGATGAAGCTGTACAAGAAGTGATCATATTTGTGGGACCAGATCCAGGATATTGGGGCCCCTAGTAGGATGGTTAACTATTTGTGAAAGAGACTTAGCATTTATAATATCAAGGAAGTACTGGGCATGCTGACCATTGGCAGTGTAGGTCAGCCAGTTTATTGATGGATAGTTGAAGTTCTTCAGGAGAAAGGTCTTGGGTTTAATGGGAATTTCAGCTAATGTACTAAGATAACTGTCATCAGAAGGGTGCATAGAGGGTGTTCTGTACCTAGCTATGAAGTGGTAATTAGTCTCTAGTTAGAGTGATTTGGACTTCTAAGAGTTCATATGTGGTGTCCCAAGGAATCTTCCATGAGGTGATGCTATCCCGGACAAATACTGATTCTCCCCTACAATTGCCAGTGGGTCTAAAAACATGATAGGCATTAAACATGGGAATACAGGAAATGCTTTAATTGCTCTGAAACCATGTTTCTGTAACTATCCATATATAAATGTGTTCAAGTCGCAATGCAGCCTCAAGTTTGGGAATTTTTTTTATTACGACTCCTGGCAATGAATAGAGACACAGTAATGTGTTCCAAATTAGAACTTTCTAGGTTGGATGTCCATCAGATGGACTCTGCCTAAAAAAGCCACTATGTGGGCAGCAAAGGCTTTAGTCAGAATGTGAAAACCCTGGTAATACAGGTGCAGGCCATCCTTGGCCAAGCAGGTAGGCTTATTAGCCATCTCATCCCAAGCTGACACATACTGGATCCCCATAGAGTGACAGCACCTACATAGACAATTATTAAAGCCAATTATTTTGTCTTTGAATCTCTGCATCATTCTGGGTGAAGGCAAAATAGCACTTCATGCATAGACAATATATAGTTAGTGGTAGTGAATTTGTGGATAGGCTTAGTTTATGTATTTAATAAAGTATGTTCCCATAAACAAGTCTGACTTTATGAGGACCCTCATACATGCAGGAAGAGCAGGGCTAAACCTGAGGGCCAGAATCATAGCAGGTCACATATATGACCACCATCCTTTATGCCAGAATTTATGGCTTCTGCTATCATTCATCAATAATATCCTGAATATTATCTTGACATTTGTTTGAGGGTGTTTACAATGATCCCCTAGAGAATTTTTCCAAGAAGTTTCTTCCATGGTATCATAGAATACGATTCTTTTGACTCATGGGACCTTTTTAACACTAGTCACACTTCCCAATAACATTTAATAGGTGTTAGTTGCCAAGGGTTTTGGATCAGTATATATGTTTGGGCATATGGGCGCCTGAGCATTTACAAGCTTCCTTAGTCTAATAGAAACATAGGCATCAGTCCAGGGGTATATTTACAATCCCCACCCACTGATCCAAGTTTGGCTGGAATAAGTACAGGGATGAACTCTGCCTCAAACGGATGGTTCCTGAAAAGGGGAAGCATCTGAGGCCCATACCTGTCCCTCCAGCATGTCCTACTTATGTTGTGGGTAAGATTTAGGTCCCTGGATCTGAAGTGCCTTCTTATCTTAAAGATGGAATAACATGGAAAAGTAATTTTTCTCAGAGCTCCATGTCACATGGGCTTCTCAAGTAACATTCCAATTCTATTAAAAGATTCATTCAGTTATTTTACTTGTCTCATCCAGTTACTTTATTTATTATTTTTTACATTTGTTAACTGGGTTAGTCCGGCTGAGCACAGGCCCATTTTCAGTGGAGACCCGAGGAGAAAAGCTCCGGACAAAATGTATAAAAATTATTCCGTTTTATAATTGTCACACAGTTGAGTAATAATAGAAATAGGTACAGTTTTCACAAGCTAGAGTAATAATAGAGTAATAATACTGATGTTTCTATACACACAAAGTTGAGGAATAAATAAGCAGAGAAAAGTAACATGTACCATAAGACTTGTAGTAGAGTCGATACACTATTTACAGTATATACATAGCTGGCTTGTAATATGGTTGTCAGATTAAGTATAGAGAGTGGTTTACAGTATATACATAGCTGGCTTGTAATATGATTGTCAGATTAAGTATAGAGAGGGGTAGATCCAGTTAAGTTGGGTCCTGACAGCGGCATATCCATGACGTACAGAGGGTACTTCTTAATTCTTGTTTAAAGCTGTTTGTGTTTGGTATGCTATGTAGGGTGAAAGGGAATGTGTTCAAGAAGAGAGACACAGATGATGTATATAAAAGTTTGCCAATAATTATGTTGGGTTTGTGTGTTTGTAGAAGGAGTTTGTCAGTACTATGTAGTGGGCGAGGTGGGGTATAGAAGGTCACAATTTGGGAGAAGGAGGGACCGGCAGAGGGTTTGTTTAGTAAAAAGTGAGTTAGTTGGAGTTGTGAGTGTTTAAGCTGGTGGGGGAGTTCCATCTAGTGAAGTTTTTTTAGGGCAATACAGTGGTGAGATGTATTACATAGGTTAGCTGCAAATTTTGCATCTTTGTTGTAAGTCTGTTCTACTTTGATAAGTAGAGTGGATTGGAGATTTGTAAGAACTGGGGCTGCATAGAGAAGGGTTGGGAGTAACCAGGCTAAGGCCAGGGAGGGTTTAAATTCTGTAGTTAGGAATTTCTTGTTTTGATACATGTGACCTAGTTTTTGGCTTGTATTCTTGATAGACTGTTGTATGTGTAGATCGAATTTTAGTTGGTTGTCTGTTGCTATTCGAAGTAATTTTGTGTGGTGCTCTACTGTAGTGATGGTTTTGTTTGAAGAGGAAATAGGTTTGAGATGGTTACCTGATTTAGGAAGAAAGAAGAATTTAGTCTTTTTTGGATTCAGAATAAGTTGGTTTTTAGTTAACCGATTTTCTACTGAAAGCAAAGATTCTTGCGTGAGTCCCTGAATTTGTGAAAATGTATCTGGTGTGGTGATAAGTGTGGAATCATCTGCGTATTAAATTAGGGTAGAATGAAGAGTTGAGGTAAAGATGTCAGTGGTGAAGATATTAAAAAGAAGGAGTCCCAGGATGGAGCCCTGGGGAATGCCTGTATGAATGGGTAGAAAAGTGCAGCAGAATGACTGCCATCTGACCGATTGTTGTCTGTTTGTTAGATAACTGGAGAACCATTTGAGGGTAGTAGAAGATGGATGAAGGCTGGCGAGTTTGTTTAGGAGTAAAGAGTGGGATACCGAGTCACATGCTTCTGATAGGTCTAAGAATAGACTTGAGACCAGTTTGTCATTATTGCAAGCTTCTGCAATAGTGTGTGTGAAAGACATAAGAGCTGTGGAGCTACTATGGTTTGGCCGAAAGCGATGTTGAGTAGGAGTCAGGAGATTGTTATGGATGAGAATTTTGAGCATTGGGGAGTGTATACACTTCTCTAGGATTTAAATGACAAAGGATAGCAACTGGCCTATAGTTGGAAGGATCAGTAGAGTTGCCTCCTTTGTGAAGGGGTATTATAAAGAAAAATTTCCAGATGTTGGGTACCGTGGCTTCTTTGATGGATCTATTTATGAGTTTTGAGACTGAGTAGGCAATAGATTTAGCTGCTAGCTTGAGAAACAGATGTGGTAGCTTGTCAGCAGACAGAGAGAAGACGGTTGAAGCTTTTGGAGGAGTGACGATGGAAGGGGTTGTGAAAAGAGTACATCTCTTGCTTCAGGTTGTGGCGGACAGTAGGTGTGGGGGTTTTGGTTGGTGTTGTTTACTGCACTGATGGTATCAATAAAGAACTGGTTAAGTAGAGAGGCGGTGTCTTGTGCTGGGAGACTGGGTTAGGGGGTTGTGGTTTTCCAGGGTGAAGGATAGTGTTGATGTTTGTCTAGAAGTGTTGGGGTTGTTCCATTGGATGAATTGGGTTTTATGGTAGAAATTTTTCTTATAATTGTCTATTTGTCTTTTGGTCTGATTCCTAAATTCTCTGAACAATTGATGGTGTCCTGGGGATTTGGATTTTTGACATGTTTTCCAGGGTCTGTATTACAAGACTGAAGATGCATTCTTTTGAATGTGTAGTGGTCAAACTTAAAAGGCTGAAAAGGCAAAATATTGAAGTGGCTGTTAAGTGAATTCTTTCCGTAGGAAAGAATTTGCTTGGCCGCTTTGGTACTTTGCAGTTTTTGGCACTGTAGTGCTGTCTCAGAGTTGGTACATTGTTTGAAACTGTTTTTTTTTTTTGTTGGAACAGTGATTTTTTTCCCTTGCAATAAAATTGCTCTTCTGACACTTCGACATTGTAAGCTTTCACTTACATAGGGTCGATTAATCATCGTTCACTTTATTAAGTGTTCGTGGATCTAATATAGATCCTGTTTTCCAGGCTGAGTCTCTTTGGTGCTTGAGGGTACTAGTACCTTTTGTGAGCCAGGGGATATAGTTAGATTATATGTGTATTTTACAAGGGAGAGCTAGGTCATTAAGGATGTTTAAGAAGATGCTGTTGAATTCTAGTACTGCGTCATTTAGAGGAAATGTGTGCAGGCTAGACCAATTAATGGATGTGAGTCTGTCATTAAAAGTGGAGGGATCAAAGGCAGAGAGTTTATGGCAGTACTTGAAGAGATGAAGTTTGCTGAGTTGGGGGGAGTGTATTTGGATGCAGATGGGTAGGTGGCTACTTAAGGCATCAGGGAGTAAGCGTGGGTTATGGTAAAGATGATGGTCAGTGGTCATTATCCAGTCGAGTGTAAACTAGTGTTGAATTGCTTGTTTAGGTGAGTGGGAGTAGAATTTGTTGTGTAAATCCAAATAGATTAATGCTTTGGGAAAGGGCTTCAATATTTAGGGTGCTCCAATCTTCATGTCCCCAAGTATTATAGTTTCATATGGTATCTCTTGAGAGTTTCAGGATAGTATATTTTTGATAATATGAATGTTTTTGCCAGGGGGAATATAGATTGTGGCGATAGCGAGTTTTTTCTGATTGTTGATGTGGCAATTTAGTATTAGTATTTCAGCAGCGTGGAAGTCAGGTGGGGCAGCAGGGAAATGGGGTAAGATTCAGGTGTTCAGAGTAAAGAATTGCAACACCTCCACCTTTTTTGTTATTCTGTCTTGCTGATAGATGTTATACCCAGGGGGAAGGATGTGTGAATTACTGATATTTGGTTTTAGCCAGGTTTCTGACAGTGCTAATATATGGGGGGTGTTGTGTGATATCCATGTGTGTAGTTCAGTAATTTTATTGGATAGACTTTGTATATTTATGGATTTTATTGTTAAGGTTTTGGGTGGAGTGGTGATGGGGGATGTTGTTGGACGTAGTAGGGCCCGGATCGCTTAGGTACGTATAGGCTAAGGTAAGGTGGTAGTACAACAGAAACAATAGAAGGGGGAGGGGGAGGTGGATTAATGAATGCAGTTGTCTAGTTCCCTCCACATGCATTTGCAGGTTAAACTTTGAGTTTAAATCTGTCAACCACTGTTTAGTGCCTTCAGATTCAGTCATCATTTCTAGGTAACATTCTTGTATTAATCTCATGATTTCTTACCCTGCTGTATCCACTGACTGTCAGGATAGGCTGGGGCTCCCCCCTGCTGTATCCGCTGACTGTCAGGATATGCTGGGGCTCCCCCCCTGCTATGTCCACTGACTGTCAGGACAGGCTGGTGCTCCCCCCTGCTGTATCCACTGACTGTCAGGACAGGCATGGGCTCCCCCCTGCTGTATCCACTGACTGTCTGGATATGCTGAGGCTCCCCCCTGCTGTTTCCACTGACTGTCAGGACAGGCTGGGGCTCCCCCCCTGCTGTATCCACTGACTGTCAGGGCAGGCTGGGGCTCCCCCCCCACTGTATCCACTGAATGTCAGGATAAGCGTGGGCTCCCCCCCCGCTGTACCTACTGACTGTCAGAACAGGCTGGGGCTCTCCCCTGCTGTATCCACGGACTGTCGGGACAGTCTGGGGCTCCCCCCCTGCTGTATCCACTGACTGTCAGGATAGGCTTGGGCTCCCCCCTGCTGTATCCACTGACTGTCAGGACAGGCTGGGGCTCCCCTCCTACTGTATCCACTGACTGTCAGGATAGGCTGGGGCTTCCCCCTTGCTGTATCCACTGACTGTCAGGACAGGCTGGGGCTCCCCCCCTGCTGTATCCACTGACTGTCAGGGCAGGCTGGGGCTCCCCCCCCACTGTATCCACTGACTGTCAGGACAGGCTTGGGCTCCCCCCTGCTGTGACCACTGACTGTTAAGATAGGCTGGGGCTCCCCCCCTGCTGTATCTACTGACTGTCAGGATAGGCTTGGGCTCCCCCCCCTGCTGTATCCACTGACTGTCAGGATAGGCTTGGGCTCCCCCCCTGCTGTATCCACTGACTGTCAGGACAGGCTGGGGCTCCCCTCCTACTGTATCCACTGACTGTCAGGATAGGCTGGGGCTTCCCCCCTTGCTGTATCCACTGACTGTCAGGACAGGCTTGGGCTCCCCTCTGCTGTAACCACTGACTGTTAGGATAGGCTGGGGATCCCCCCTGCTGTATCTACTGACTGTCAGGATAGGCTTGGGCTCCCCCACCTGCTGTATCCACTGACTGTCAGGATAGGCTGGGGCTTCCCAGTGATCTTGAACTGGATAAAGATAATGTCAGGAAATGAATAAGTAAATGAATTCAGTGAACTGTGCTTGACTCACTTTATACATTTTCTCTTGGAAGAAGCTATAAGAAGGCATCTTGTAACTTTCTCTTCATTGTACGGTCATCAAACTAACAATGCTGCATCGAGGAGGATTTAAATAATTAAATAGTTTTGATCTCTGAGTGCAGCACTGAAATTAGTGGTCTAACAAATACTTTTAAAATGTCAATGCTTGCTAACATATTTTTGTTATATCTTGCAAGAAGTGGTTACTGAAAAATAACATATCGGCGCTTTTGGTGAACTGAAGACAACATAAAAGAACCCAATAAAGTAAATTGATGTATATCATATTTAATTCTGCTAGTAAAGTGGAACATTTCACAACAAGAAATCCTGGTATATTAAACTGGTGTACCTGTTATTCAGTAGTACTGGAAATGTGGTCTTTGCAACTGGGAACCTCCATTTTAAGAAAACATTTTTTTTTAAAAACTGGTAGAATTAAACCGATGTACAACCATACAATGTACTTGCTGGTTTTCCTCCTCTTGTGAACAGCCTTCATAGTAAGGCAAGAAATGAGTTGTGTTGATGCTCTGGTCCATTTCTGATGAATTGTTGTATATTCTGTTTGACTAACTCTTAGTCAAGGACTAGTCTGCGATATTAAAGACTGGAAGTGTATCAGTAACAGCCGAATATGGTGGAATTTTAAAAGTGATACACATAAACTAAATCATCAGGGATAGCTTTGGTGAGAGCCTGGCTAACTATAAGTACAACAGAAGTTGGTTAATGTTTCCAAAAATTAAAAACGTGTAACCAAGTTGTAGATACAGCATGGTCTGACCTGCTGTACTGTTTACTGTGCCATGGTGATCTTATAATGCCAGTGATTGTTAAATACAGAAGGTGAAAGGTGGTCCCTAACTATCAAGAATGTTAAAGTACAAAGATCAACACTTAGTGACTATTGGAGTGAAACTATCCCTAAAGAAATCTATGTACATTTGTGTTAGCCTTCTTGACTGGATGCACATTGGTTAGGCAAATAACAGCTTCACCATACCTAACAGATTTCATTGTTCTGTTACGTTTTTTCAGCAAAAGAGGAAAGGATTTAGTAAACAAGATGTATAACAGTTACATGACAGCAACGAGTCTTAGGGGAAAAACCTGGCAGAAAGTTAGATAATGATGACGAACAGAGCAAGTGGGATGGCGAAATGATCTCATGAAGTATAGAAAATGGAGGTGCACACAACAGGGAAGTGGAGTGTGAGGGTACTTCAGGTCTACGTACCTATGGCTGCATATGCTAACAAGCTAAACTATGATCAGAAACGTTTGTCTCTCAACAAAGACTGCATGCACATTTTAAATGCATTAAAAAGCAGCTCTTCAAAGACACAAAGCACTCAGATATGTCAACGGTGCATGCAAGCAGAAAAAAACCTAGACAAAACCCGTATTATTTAAATAGAAACTTAGTGGGCTGAGTGGAAAGAAACAAGAAATTTGACTCCAGCAGATCAAACAAACAAGCAATCCTGATAGGATGGGAGAAGGTATTGACAAAGAAGGAGAGAATGATTATAAAAAATGACAATGTAACTTATTTCTGAGGAAATGTCATTTTCCCGCCTTAAGCGTAGCTTTATATGGAAAATAAAAAGTATTTATTACTTGCTATGAATCTCTGACAAGGGCAAAAGTGCTCAGCTTCTGTTTTAACTTAATACCAGCTTGAATCCTATTTTCTTAGTTTGTTTAAAGAAGTAACAGCGGCTTGAATCCTGTTTTCTTATTTTTAGTAAAAATGCAAGGTGATCTTGTTAGAGTTTTTATCTGAATCTAGAGCAGAAGCTGCTGTGATAATTAGTAGGGCATATAAAATATAGCATTAAATCAATCAGAGGAGGTAAGAAAGGATTGGAAAGAGAGGTTGGATAAACAATTCACAAGGAAATAATGAGAGGATGTAAATATGACTCCTATATTCAACAAAGTCTAGAAGATTCAAGATTTTTGCTTGGAAGTGTTTGCATAGGTATTCCTGTACCCCAAGCAGACTCCAAAGAATTTGTCCTCAAGTGAATTGCAGACGATAGAGGTGTGATGGGGAAGAAAGAGGTAACTGAGAACATATCTTCTGGGAGTGTAATGAGTTTGCAGACTTTAAAACTTCCCTACAGAGTAGCACGTCAGAAATATTGGGTGAATAAATGCATGCTGTGACTCTAGTGTGCAGGGTCTTGGGTTCAATACTCGGCACTGGTTTCTTTTTGACCTCCGTGAATTTGTGCAGAGCTGATATAACTAAATTCTCCTGGCTGAGGTGAATGCTATTACCTATCCTCTGATATTCCAAACTATTCCCAACAATTCCCTAGAGAAAGTAAGGTCTTGTTAAGTTTAATTCTGAAGATTGCAAAAAAGCAATTACTAGAAAATGGAAATCAAAGTCTAAACCAACTGTACTTGAAGTGGTGAATATTGTAATGTTGTGTCTTTTGGCTTTTCCCAGTTAGGGGTTGCCTTAGTGGAACTCTGGTCTGCTAATGATTGGCAGTAGATTTTTATGTGCCGAGTTGCCAGCCCTGATGCACAACCTTCAATGAAGGTACGCCCATTCACGCATGTCTCCACACAGAAGACACTCTAACTGAGAATCGAACAGGACAATGTCTTACTGTGAGGCGACAATGTGGTGAATATTGTAATAAAGATAAGAAAAGTAGAAGTTGGGTCTTTACTAAAGGTTTGGAGTAAACTACATAGAAAAAAATGGAAATTGTGGGAACAATACATGCAAAATAGTCAAAAAGCAGCAAATGTTTGTTCCACAACTCAATGTGTTAAGCAAGAACCAAAACGTAAAGCAGCTACACTGACACGATGAGATACATCTGGATAATCTAAGAAGAAATATGTTTTATTATGATTAAGCACTTTCATCAGTGCTCAAGTTGAATCAGACTTCATTGATGGAGGATTAAGTCTGATTCAACTTGTATACAAATGAAAGTGCTTAATCAGAATAAAACATATTCCTTCTTGGATTATCCCAGTGCATGTCATCTTGTCAGTGTGGTTGCTCTATTTTTGGTATGTGTAGAATAATGTTTTGTAGGAGGAGTGAGGTTTAAGGGGAGGCAGGAACTGAGCAATTTAGGTAATGTTGCATTGATGATAATTGTAAAAAAGTGTGCATATGAAGTAAAAGTTTGCAACTGTAAACATGAATCTGGTTTGTTTTCTTTTATGTAAATGTTTGCTTGCCTACCTCTTACATAATAATTTGATAAAGGTGTCAAAAAATTCAAAGTGATCTTTAACATGGATTGTACATATGAATTTATGACAACAGTCTATTTTACTAATTTGTATGTCAATATTATTCCTGTGCAACTAGTTTTTCTTTCTTTTTTTTTTTTTGGATTATATTGTAGTGGAAAAGCTGATAGTGTGCTTTAGTTTGTGCAAATAGTCTAAAATCTTGCACAGTGTGGACACCATCATCACAGGATTCTGAAATATGTGTGCAGCTTGTCTAACTAAAACAAGAATCATAATATTTCAAATAACCCTACAGCCCTATAAGAAGATACGGCAAGTGTATGAAAATGTGTTTAAATACAGTATGTAAAAGTAAATAGGGGAGGAATAAATCACAGGGTATTACTGGTTTAAGAACCAACGATTGACACCTCTGCAAATGCAATATGTAAAGCTGTTCAGGGCTGCGTGTTTTTAGTACCAAACAATGCATTTCCGTGTTGTAATTAATACCCCAGATTGCATTATTCTTCTTATAAAATGATGCTGAATAGTTTTCCAGGCCCCTAGTGAGATTTTTGCAGAAGCTTTAGTATTTTTATACATAGTCATAAGGCAAACTTCTTCAGAGTGACAATTGTATATCTAAAAAAAATCATACAAAGTAGGGCACATTAGTGCATTTATATTAGGACCAGGATTTGTTAAAATATTGCAGACCAGAGGCTGTCAGCATGAGTCAAGTCTGACTTGCTCTGATCATAAAACTGCATGTTGCAACAACCAACTCTGTCAGGAAAATATGGTAAAACAATAGTTTGGACTCCATTCTGTGTTTATATTCTACTCTATTTTCTGCTGCCTATATGTGCATACACACATTAACATTATATATATTGCGTTTCTATATACTTTTTTCCTGGAAGTATTTCTGCTTGTCAAACAGGGTATTAGTATAAAAATGTAACACAAACCATTAAGTGTAAAACAAAAAGTACTGATAATGAAGTGAGACTCTACCACACAGGAAAAAAATGCTTTTAACAGTGAAAAAGACTGACAGCAGTTAGGGTAAAGCCGATATGTTGTTGTATAAAATAAACCAACGATGACACGTTATCATCAATATAAACTTAAAAATGCCTAGCTGGGGAATGCATCCACAAACATTCTAAATGTGTCTGTTACTGCAGGTAACAGGTATATATTTCAGTTATGGAGCATTCAGGTCAGGTTAAATAAGCTGGATTTCCATTAAATTGATATGAGAATTATTTGCGAACTTTCCTAACATAGTTAATACACTTGCTGCCTTCACTGCTGACATTTTGATGTCTTATCATAGTGAGACGGATTCAGGGAATTGAATCTTACAGGTAATGTTAAAACTATTTTAATTTGGTTTGCTTTATTCAAACACACTTCAGGACACCTGTCTTTTTCCTTCAAAGATCAATCTTGATGATTCACTTTTATTTAGTTTTGTTCAGCTGCAGAAGTCTTACATTTCTCTATGTATACATTGTGGTTGTATCTGATCTGTTTGCAGTCATTCTGAACTCAGGCGACAGCAGTATAAAACAAGCCAAAGTGTGCAAATACTTAGGACTTTGGTTTGACGTGTCAGTGACATATGTTGACAAATCAGTCACAACATTCTCTACAACTCTCGGTGGTATTCCAGCTCAACTTTCACTAAAGGCTTAAATGCTGCCTTGCTGCTGATGTGGAGAAACAGCTGGGCGTCTACTTCATGCTATCTCAAATGTGCTGTGAGACATAAAACCTTTCCATCATGTGAAAAATTTGACACTGTGACCCTTAGATTGCGCTTGTAGCAGGTCTTGAAATGTAATCCTTTGCTTTCTGTAATCCATCCTCATTGTTTCATTGTATGTTGAAGTTAATTGACCAGTTTTCTAGGAGAAGGGGCTGGCTGCTGGTTTCTTTCATGACTCTGCAAAGTGTGCAGTGAAAGTTTCCTTATTATCGCAGACTGTGTGCCACTACAGAAGTCATCAGTGTTCACTCCAGTTTCTTCACACGTTTGGATGTCTAGGACTTGATTAAAGTGCATAAAGACATTAACGTTAAGAGTACAGCCTGACTAGGGGAAGAGTTTCTCTTATATACTGATGAGAAAGTGGTCCTAGTCAGGCTTTATAACCACTTAATGTTTTTAATCCCCTAATTCCTTTCATCATAAAGTTGCACAGCATTGCTTAGTCTTAAATCAAGGATGTTTTATCACAACCGTCTAATAAGCATATTTTTATTTTTATTTTTATTTCTATTTTTATTTCTATTTTTATTTTTATTTTTACTTTTATTTTTTATTTTTTTCACTGTATTATTTGTTAACTGAGTAAGTCTACTTATATTTGCTCAGAATGACACAATGGGAGGCTCAAGGAATCAAACCCTGGACTATGGGAGCTGCTCATTAAAAGCTCATAAATCCGAAACTTAGCAGCTCACTTACAGGTTCATCGGTTCATAGGAGATTACTACACTCCAGCATAAGGGCCCTTACAAGCCAATGTAACCTGATTTTACTCAATATATGGCCTCTAGGGGCAAGAGGATAGCATCGAGTATCTTACAGATTGCCCCATCCATGAGGGATATAGGCAATACCCAGGTGTGAATTTGCGATTCCCCATCCATTAATCCAAACTGTGTTTGAAGAGGGCCAGGGAAGGGCTCTGCTTAATGTGAATATGAAGCCTGTTTCAAAGAAAGGGCAATCACCCAGACACATAGCTGTCTTTCAGCATGTTTTGTTTGAGTTGCTGACTAAATTTAGATCGCTAGATCAGGTGAACCTTGTGCTGTTTGACTTGCAGATGTGCAGCAGCTCCATCAGGGCTGGATTTGTGAGTGCCTTGTAGGTAGTCATAGGTCAGCCCTTAATAGGCAGTAGGGGACAGAGTAAAGGGATAGGCCTTTTAGTCTCTGCATAGTTCTTGTTGTTTACACCCTGTTGTATTTTCTTTTTCAGAAACCTCTGAGGTCACTCCAGCTGCTGTAAGTGCCTAGTCAAGTACCTGCCAAATGGCACTTTGTACTCGATTACTGGTCTAATGAGGGCTGCGTACAGCAGGACTATAACTTCCTTGGATCTGGATGCCATACCTTTACTTATAAGTTGTACCACATAAAAGGATTTCCCCACCAGTCTGGACACATGGCGGTCAAAGTTCAGGCTGCTTTCTATCTATGTAATTTTATTGGGTGGTGCAGCGGTTAGCACTGTTGCCTCACAACAAGAGGTTCTCCAGTTTGATTTTTGGCTGGGTATCTTCTGTGTGGAGTCTGCATGTCCTCCCTGCATTCATGTGGGTTTCCTCTGAATGCTCCGGTTTCCTCCCACATTCCAAAGACATGCATGTGGAGCACTTCTCCCTGGGCGTCCACATAAATGGGTTCTATTCCAGTTGGACTTTCCTAGTAAACAACTTGGAGATTATTAATAATTGCATAATTTGTGCCCTCAAGATGTTACTAGGTAACCAGCAAATGATTCTGAAAGCAAACCTTGAGAAATCCTTCACTGTTTGTTAAAGATGTTGAGTATGTTTCTACAGAGCAGTATTTAGGTAGTATTCCAAAGTACTTAGGTAGCATTCCAAATGAGCTATGGTAAGAACTAAGGTTGTATACTGTAAGTCTTCAATAAAGATGCAAAATGCAATACTCTGAAGTTGCATTAGACTTTTATTTTCTGGACTGCAGTGATGGAGATACTTAAAACTGTTGTGAATACAGTTCTTAGCTTTTAATACTTTTAAAATGGCATTTTATTGTATAACATAAAATAAAATAAAATAAAAAACTGAAACATCACTGTGATAGACACTGTCGAAATGACAAAACAATGGATTAAATAGGGCAGAATGTCTAAATTTCAGGGATTAAGCTCCCTGTACCATCATATATCAAGTATAGATATTCGATAACTACTACCTATTACCCTGAGGTGTAGTAGTCCTATATTTACATAAGTATTGGAAGCTGCACTTGCCGAATGTTAACTGAGATTTCCCAAAATGTTTAACAGCAATGAAGTACCCCCACCCATTTGCTAACCTGGTTTACTATTATTTATTTATTTATTTATTTTCATTTAATAACCAGGTAGTGTCCAACTCGGCCAGAAGCCTATGTTCAGCGGACACCTGGGGAGAAAAGCTCCAAGGAAGATTACATTATTTTTACATTTGGCATATAAATATTACTGTTTAGAGTGCATAAAATAATGCAAGTAGAAGTTCAGTTACAAATTTCCTAACATAGTATCTAAAAGCAATTAACAATGGTGACAATATACAAAAACAATATGTAAACAGTTGTACAATATTAGAAACAGAAAACATGTTAATCATATTACAAGTAGTTACAAGTAACCCCTTGTACTTATATACTTGCTTTCTGCAGATTTACTGGGTGTTAGTGAATTATCAGCCTAGGATTGTTTTCACTGGTAAACCCCGATTTCTGTGTTTTGGAAGTTCATTCATATTAAGGGCCTCTTTTCAGATGTGAGTTATTTCCAAATAAGGACAGGTGTTACTGCGGTAATAGCAACATTTATAAATATCCTGCTATATACTATGAAAATGCCTTGCACATGTATTGCACCTATGCTATTCCATGAAACTGTTATACTCATAAATTGTACTCCAACTTTGTTTCTTTTATACTTATTAGCCGTCCTGCAGCATGTTTCTTAACTGTCTCTTCCATGTTACTCTGTAACCTACTACTGATACTATGTACAACTCATTTTGTTCCTTACCGTATGGAGCTTTTCTCCCCAGGACTCCGCTGAAAACGGACACTAGTGGTCCAGCCAGACTATCCTGGTAAACAAATGTTAAGTAAATAAAATTAAATTAAATATTTACATATAATTACAGTTACTTTTGGCCCTACCATACAACATTTTGGCATTTTCTGCCTATGCAAAGCCTTAAAAGTTAATCCCTTGAAGAGTTGTGCTGCAGGACCATAGCTAAAGAGTTGGCTAGATATATTTAGGCTACAGTCCCTCTTCCCCAGACAAAGACTGCTCATATTGATAGAAAAAATAACATGATACCATTAGTCCAAAAGCTCAAAAGCTGTTTCACTCAGAAGGACATTTTATTAGTGTGATTGATAGATTGCCATTCAGTCAAGCACATGAAATAGCTTAAGTATTGTGTGAAGTTTTAGTTCTCAGACATGCCTCTTTAACAGGAGAGTTCTTACATTTATTTGGATGCAACAGGTAAAACATCACACAGGCTGTTACAAAGTAACTTTGTCATAGTTACATGGCATCACACAGGCTGTTACAAAGTAACTTTGTCATAGTTACATGGCATCACACAGGCTGTTACAAAGTAACTTTGTCATAGTTACATGGCATCACACAGGCTGTTACAAAGTAACTGTCCTAGTTACATGGCATCACACAGGCTGTTACAAAATAACTTTGTCATAGTTACATGGCATCACACAGGCTGTTACAAAGTAACTGTCATAGTTACATGGCAGCACACAGGCTGTTACAAAGTAACTTTGTCATAGTTACATGGCATCACACAGGCTGTTACAAAGTAACTTTGTCATAGTTATATGGCATCACACAGGCTGTTACAAAGTAAGTGTGTCATAGTTACATGGCATCACACAGGCTGTTACAAAGTAAGTTTGTCATAGTTACATGGCATCACACAGGCTGTTACAAAGTAACTTTGTCATAGTTACATGGCATCACACAGGCTGTTACAAAGTAAGTTTGTCATAGTTACATGGCATCACACAGGCTGTTACAAAGTAACTTTGTCATAGTTACATGGCATCACACAGGCTGTTACAAAGTAACTGTCCTAGTTACATGGCATCACACAGGCTGTTACAAAATAACTTTGTCATAGTTACATGGCATCACACAGGCTGTTACAAAGTAACTGTCCTAGTTACATGGCATCACACAGGCTGTTACAAAATAACTTTGTCATAGTTACATGGCATCACACAGGCTGTTACAAAGTAACTGTCATAGTTACATGGCAGCACACAGGCTGTTACAAAGTAACTATGTCATAGTTACATGGCATCACACAGGCTGTTACAAAGTAACTTTGTCATAGTTATATGGCATCACACAGGCTGTTACAAAGTAAGTGTGTCATAGTTACATGGCATCACACAGGCTGTTACAAAGTAAGTGTGTCATAGTTACATGGCATCACACAGGCTGTTACAAAGTAACTTTGTCATAGTTACATGGCATCACACAGGCTGTTACAAAGTAACTTTGTCATAGTTACATGGCATCACACAGGCTGTTACAAAGTAAGTTTGTCATAGTTACATGGCATCACACAGGCTGTTACAAAGTAACTTTGTCATAGTTATATGGCATCACACAGGCTGTTACAAAGTAACTTTGTCATAGTTGCATGTTGATGCTGTTTTGACCACAGTGAATTAATTCATAATCACTTTAAGCATTCTTAAGATGTAAAGCATAAATAACAGCATAAATTGCAGACCTTGTGCAAAGCTGCATGGTTGCCATTTTATTTTTGCTTTTTTCTTTTCTTTATTTTGTTTTTGCAATGCCTTATATATTTTCTTTCATTGTATGGTCACTCATTTTTGGCTGTTAGGGACAATGTGTCTCACCCATTCTATTCATACAATTGTCTCTTGATAACTTGTTCATCATAGCTAAAAAGTGATTTACACCTATGTCCTGTACTAGAATTTTCTTATGCCTGTCCTGTATATATTGTTGAAATTTCTCTTTGTTTTTAACTCATTTTTGTCACTGTAAAGATTTTACTTGAGCCCATGAATCTATCTTTTATAATAGGAAACTAACTAAACTAACTGTTACAGTATCATTTTATTTCTAGATGTATCCAGAGAAAAAAACGTTGGTGGCACACAGCAGGTACGTTAGCAAAAGTAAGTTTAATATAAAAGAACACAGAGAAAGTAAGCACTTTCGCGGACAACTCCTGCTTCATCAGACTAACATTAAACAGGTTTAACAAAACATTTTAAATAGACTCATAATTAATATTTGTATGTAATGTGTATATGTAAAACATACGTTTTAGTAATATTCACTGTGCTTGGCCTCTATATATGTTTTTATACTTTTTATATGTACTGCATTTTTTGAACACACAGATTATATACTTATGTATTTTATGAATATATTTGTGTATACATATAATTTTAATACATGACTTTATGAAGGTATTATTAGAGTTTTAAATAGTTAGGATATTTGTATAGTTGTTGACTATTTCATTTTATAACATTAGCACCTTGGTGTGCTAGCACTTTAATTTGTACTCTACATGCTTTTATGTCTTGTTTTTATTGGTTGCTATGTGATCTATGAGTCTATTTAAAATGTTTTGTTAAACCTGTTTAATGTTAGTCTGATAAAGCAGGAGTTGTCCATGAAAGCGCTTACTTTCTCTGTGTTCTTTTATATTAAACATACTTTTGCTAACATACCTGCTGTGTGCCACCATCGTTTTTTTTCTCTGGATATTTACAATTTTACATCGTTGGCTGCAGTATCCAGGTGAAGATTTTTTCTTGTGTATTTCTAGATTTACTCCACTGAACATTTTTCTTTGAAAGACGCTGCTCTCTTGATCATTTTTACCTTTGAGTCACTTGGTCTCTTTTTGTTTCATTTGGGATTCTGGGGTTAATGCAAACAGGTCTGATTTCTTGGTCCACATTATCCACAGAGTCCTTTTCAGAGATTTTTTTTCTAAGTGAAAGAACTGGAATTCATTCATACTTTAGCTACCAGCATCTCTTCCTTTGCATAAACTGAGGAGACATGACTAGCCCAAATTAAGATCTAATGCAGCTGATACCACTTTTCGCAGTTATTCCTTTTTGACTTCATTTAGCTTAACTTTTTTTGTTTGCTCCAGAAAGAAAAAAAAGCACTTGTGTAGGGATATCAAACCAGTGAAACCAGTTCGATCCTCGGTCTTGTTTTCTGGGCCGCACTACTGCAATAGTTGACGTGCCTATTTTCCTTTCACATCATTGGTTTGCACACCCGGTGACATTCATTCATCTGCTTACAATGCAGAAATGAGTCTTCTTCCCATGGAGAGCAGGTTCCTCTCTTGGCAGTCCTCACCATGTTTTCTGTAGTTACTATAAACAGATGCTACATATTCTCTGAGGAGTGGTCTTAGACCCCAAGGAGTCTATAGTCAGTAAAACGGGTTACACATAATGAATAACAGCTTGGAGATTATTAATAATTGCATAATTTGTGCCCTCAAGATGTTACTAGGTAACCAGCAAATGATTCTGAAAGCAAACCTTGAGAAATCCTTCACTGTTTGTTAAAGATGTTGAGTATGTTTCTACAGAGCAGTATTTAGGTAGTATTCCAAAGTACTTAGGTAGTATTCCAAATGAGCTATGGTAAGAACTAAGGTTGTATACTGTAAGTCTTCAATAAAGATGCAAAATGCAATACTCTGAAGTTGCATTAGACTTTTATTTTCTGGACTGCAGTGATGGAGATACTTAAAACTGTTGTGAATACAGTTCTCAGCTTTTAATACTTTTAAAATGGCATTTTATTGTATAACATTTGCTTTTGGCAGTGTTCTCCATTGTTTTGCTCATTGTAAATGCTAGCTTCATGTGTTTACTGTTACTGATAGTAGATGTAGACTTTGAAGACCAAACCAAGTCTGTAATGCTTATTCTGTGTCAGATGTGTCATTTCTACATGGTAACTGGCCTTGTAATGTAGTCAGTGGTATGTAAGCTCTGTGTTCTTGAGTCCGCATTCTCATAGTAAATGTGCTAACCCTTTAAAGTGTAAATATATCAACACATAAACTTATAAGTAAATAAATGCTTTCACATTACACTTCATTAATTGCTGATAAGGAACAAAATGTAATGTTCCTAGCATTTCTGAATTACTGAACTGAAAGAAGCAAAGTGTTTTTTATGTTTAAATGAAACCCTTCCCATCAGTGGCTAGTTTAGATTAAAGACAGCCGTTGCATTCTGATTGCTTCTTCTTCTTTCCTTTTTTTTAGCATGTATTGTTTTATACAATGATTATGTGTTTAATTTTTCATTGATGCAGAATTTTGTTTACAAATCCGAATTATAAGATTTTGCTTCTTTAAAACAATGGATTTTAGCTAATTAGTTAATTAAACCATCTTGGTCATGTGGTTTTACTTGAATGTATAAATTGATTTTAAGCATATAGATATGCTATTCTGATAAAGTACATTCAATGGACGAAAGAGCTTAATCTAAGTTTGTAATAAATTTTACGGGGATTCCTGAACTTTGGAGTTTCTTCTTCTATTATTTTCTAGTTTGGATCGTGCGGTTTTGGAAATTTTGTGGTTTATTAAAAATGAATCAACATATAATCAGACTACAGGCAGACAATCCCAGCACCCTAGCCTACCTAAAACAATCCATTTAGGCCAAACTATATATTTATATTAAATGAAAAAGTTAAGATAAAATGAAATAAAACATTGGCTGCATTGATAATTCACTATAATGTAAAAGATCAACTTTACACACTATGTACACTAAATTTACATTCCCAGTCCTCAGGTAAACAACACCACCAAGTAAGCAATAATGCCTGACAGGGTGTGTGTTAATGTGTAATTAATACCCAGCCATGGGTGTGGGCCTCAACATCTACACCCCTGGAAGGGCTTTAATTACACATTAACACACACCCTGGAGGGCATTATTGCTCTTAGAGAGCAGGCTCTCTGTAAAATGGTTGTGTTTTACTTACTTATTTTTTTAAGCACTATATTTTTTATATATATTTTTGATGTATAATAGTAACTCCGCCTAATATTTCAAACTTTCTGTAGTACATGTTAATATTATTGGAGGAAACATTTTACATCATAAATATATAAAAAAGTAATATAGTACTTAAAAATAAATAAGTAAACACAACAATTTTACGGAGAGCCATTCTCTCTCTCATACACAGCCTCTTCTGCTTTCACACACACATACATATACACACACAGTCTCCTCTGGCTTCATACTCGCATCCACTCACACAAGCATAACTCTCAACCTCTTAGTGCAAAATATCTGGGCAAAGACAAAAGTAATGGGGGACAAAGACCCAAAAAATGGGGACACATTTCGTAGAATAAAAGGTGTCTTGTATTATGATGCATTTTCTGAAAGGTATAAAGCCTGAAATTCAAATGCCTGTCATTATGTAGTAAAGTCACCCCTAACTGATTGGCCACAAAAATTCCGAAAACCACAAATTTAATGAGGAAGAGACAAAAGGTATGAGGCGAAAATCTGGACATTCTGAGAACATTTGGACAGTTGAGAACTATGCACACCAGACCTCACCTTCTCTGTCTCTGTCTCCCTCGATCTCTCTCACTCACACACATACACACACACACACACACACACACACACACACACACACACACACACACACACACACACACACACACACACACACACACACACACACACACACACACACACACACACACACACACACACTACACCCACCACACATACTTTGTATAGACACACACACACACACACACACACACACACACACACACACACACACACAGTCTCTTCTGCTTTCTTACATGCATTCACTAACACAAGATCACTCTCACTCTGACAGTCTCTGTCTCTTCTTCACTGTGGTGCAATCTTAGAGTTGGTATATTTAAGGTGGAGGTATAGGGGGCACAGCCCTCCACATCAGGGGTTGTGCAGGGCGAAGCCCCCCACTTTATGTTGCCTGTACATTTTTTTTTTTGGATCAGCAAATTTTTTCCCTGGGAAAAAAATTGCTGATCCATTCCTTCAACATTTTGTGGTTTCGCATATTTGGGTTTGATAATAGAACGTTCGCTATTTCTAGCATTTGATTATATAATATGAACCCATCCTGTACTATAGGCACAGGGAACTTGACTCACAACTCAGCCATCCCATCACAGAACCTGTTCCCAAAGTCTGCAGTGTGAGATATTTCACAAGGGTAGTGAATTCATTTGTCATTTGTGAAGACATGAGCCAAAATGTATGTGTGTGTTTATGTGTATATATATATATATATATATATATATATATATATATATATATATATATATATATATATATATATATGTGTGTGTGTGTGTGTGTGTGTGTGGGTCTGCGTGTATGTGTGCATGCAACTGTCTGCATTTGTTAGCATGTGTGTGTGTGTGTGTGTGTGTGTGTGTGTGTGTGTGTGTGTGTGTGTATGCAACTGTCTGCATTTGTTCGCATGTGTGTGTGTGTGTGTGTGTGTGTGTGTGTGTGTGTGTGTGTGTGTGTGTGTGTGTGTGTGGGGGGTCTCTGTGTATGTGTGCATGCAACTGTCTGCATTTGTTAGCATGTGTGTGTGTGTGTGTGTGTGTGTGTGTGTGTGTGTGTGTGTGTGTGTGTGTGTGCGTGCATGTATGTGTCTGTGTGCAGTTACTGAATGAAGGAAGACACAATAAATTGCCCTTTCTCTTGCAGTTCTGTTACCAGAAGTATTGTTTTGTTCAAAACAGATGAGCAATTATGTGCACAACGAGGTCGTATTTTTTAAAGACTGACTAGTCAGCCTGTTACCAAGGGAAAAAAAAGAATAAAAACAAACAAATCATGCATTTTAGTAATTCTCGTGGCTAGTGTTTATGAAGGCATGTTTTATTACATCCTGTACCGAGCTGTGTAACCATGTAACAGATGTATGTAATCCAGCGAACTTTGGAAAACAAAACATTCAAGATAAGGAACAGTAATAATGTCAGTTAATCACGCTCATCTTCTGCCATCTTTGCCATCGAGACATACACCTCGGTCAATAACAAGATCAATATCTGCAACCATTATTAAATGGTAAATGCAACCATCACAATTTATTAATTGCAGCATAACAGGAAGGAGCTCTCCCAATGGTGCAGATTCCATGGAATACAAGATCAATTCATGACTTACTCAAGTACACTGTATATTATTAAATTTAACTGTGAGCTATTTGCATAAATCATATTTGACTATTGTGGGTCTAGGTCAACATGCATTTAGCTTCAGTAATTAATGCAAAGAACCATAAAATATTCAATGGGACTACATATCATATTCACAGTAGATTTAAAGAAATATATACATAGTGTCCCCAGTCTTACTAAGGAATTACTTGAATGTTTTTTTTAAGAAGACAGCTTTGTCTGGGGAATGTGGAGTTGGCATGATACAGGTAGGTAGCCAAAACATGTAGAATTAATCACTTCACAGGTATGCATCTAAGCACAGATCTAAACAAAAGACTCAAAACACAGGTGAGACATTAATTACAGCGAAGAAGCAGCTAGGTGTGGAATGAAAACAGAATCATAAAATATTGTATATTTTGTATGATTAAGAGCACAAAAAATTCTTTACATATTTTATTATAGTATTTGTAAGTTGAATATTGGTTACAGAAATTATGTATCAGTCATCATGCATTTATGTCAACAAAAGAGGTTGATATACTCATGATTGTATCAAAGAACTTGAAAAGGTGCATTTGCAAATCACTGTTACATGAGTCTAGTACAAATAATGATCTCAGTATAAAAACAGGGTAGTAAACAAGAAAGAAAGAAAAGACACTGGCAGGTCTGGAGATAGTCACACCAATATAATTTTAAAAAGTGTGAAATTATTTGAGCAAGATTTGCTGAGGTGGACAATGGGGCATTTACAATGGACATAAAGGCACAAAGAACAGCCATAAGATAAGTCTCCCAGAAATCCTCAAGGAAGCAGCCATAAGATAAGTCTCCCAGAAATCCTCAAGGAAGCAGCCATAAGATAAGTCTCCCAGAAATCCTCAAGGAAGCAGCCATAAGATAAGTCTCACAGAAATCCTCAAGGAAGCAGCCATAAGATAAGTCTCCCAGAAATTCTCAAGGAAGCAGTTTCCGTCTTACACAAATCTGTTCTGCATTGTAAGATAGCATATTATCATGGGTGATGCAGGATTTATGTACTACCAGCATGGTTTAACTGTGACGCCAAGGGCAACATTTTATTAAATTCACCAGGACTGGATATATCCTGCATCCCTCATTGCAGAGTGGTAATTCTTTCTACTATTTACCAGAATAATTTCAAAAACAGATTGTGCTTCATTTTCTAAAACAATTCTTGTTGTATAACAGATTTGTTTCTTCTGTTGATGTCATCATCATTTTCATCATCGTCATCACCAACACCCTCCTTTTTCCATTTTCTACATGAAGTCAGGGTGCAATAGCAACCACTGCAACCTCCCTTGATTCAATGCCATTCCCCTGCCTTCTTCAACATTCATGCCTGACTGTCACAGGGTTTCTTTCACATAATCCAGTCACATCTTTGCTGGATGCTGTTGTTTCCTTGGGCCTACTTCCTGTGTATCCCAAATCTTCTTCACCAGATTGTCTTCTGCTTTTCTGCACATGTCCAAACCACCGTAATCTGTTCTCTTTCATCTTTTCTGCAATTGGAGATACTCTGGCTTCTGTCCTTATGTCCTCATTTCTTCAGCTGTCCCAGAGTGTGCATCCTACCACCATTCTCAGGCACTTAATTTCCAACACCTCTAGCTTCCTCATCTGTTCTGCCTTTACTGCCCAGGTTTCTGTACCATACAGCACTACTGGTCGCACCACTGTTTTGTACATCTTACTTTTCAGCTTCTTTGGCATTCTTCTGTCATACACTGCCCCTGACACTTTGTGCCAGTTGGCTACAGGCCTTCTGATTCTAGCTTTGACCTCCTGACTCAGACTTCACTTCTTCTCAGCCACCCCTCCTAGATACCTAATTTCCCCGATTTGCTGCTATTATAATTGTCTTATATGTACTCAGTTTCATCCCATGTGTCTTCAGTTTTGCATTCGATTCTGCTATCCTTTGCTGAAGTTCTTACTCAGAGTCTGCATGGAATTCAACATTGTTTGTGACAGCAACTCTGTTAGTCTGCTACCTCCACTGTTTTTGCTAATGTAGTGCATCACCAGTATGAACAGCGGTGAGCTCAGAGCTGAACCATGATGCACACGCACCCCCACTGGAAACCCTTTTCTGAGACCAAACACTGTTTGTACTTGAGTCATTGGGTCCCTGTACATAGACTGCACTAATTTTACCAATGTTTCTTTGATTTTGGACTACAGCAGGACTGCTGAAATCAGGTTTCTTGAGACTTTGTCATATGTTTTCTCAGAATCTAGGAATGTTCAGTTGGACTCTTTCCTCATGTCTAGCTTCTTCTCAACTAACTGTCTGTCTCACTGCCAACATCGGGTAAGTTGTGCTGCTTCCATATCTGAATCCAAACTTTTCATCTCCCTTCTTACTTTCTACTACTCTGAGTATTCATTTATCAATCACCCTGTCCAGGACTTCCATGTGTGCCAGGAGTCTGACATCTCTGTACTGTACATACTTCTGAATATCCCCATGATTCTTGAACACTGGCACTAGCATATGCTTATTCTCCAGTCATCTGGGGTACACCTCCCTTTCCATACTGCGATAACTACCCTCAGGAGCCATCTCTGCCCAATCTCACCCAAATCTTGATCATACCTGCTGTGACCTCCTTTGACCCCGCTGCTTCCCTGACTTACTATGTTTCCTTTTCTTACTTCTGTGGTGGGCTACTCCTCTCATCGTAGGTGGTGTCTGGGGCATTATAGCTTCTGTGGGGTTTTCTTTATTCAGAAGATGAATGGTGGGCTACTCCTCTCATCATAGGCTGTGTTTGAGGCATTATAGCTTCTGTGGGGTTTTCTTTATTCAGCAGCTGATGGAAGTATTCCTTCCACCTGCCTTTGATGTCTTGTGGACTAGTGAGCAGATTATTGCTGGCATCCCTTGTGAAGGGTGTCTGACTATCTCCTTTATCTTTCTGTCTTTGCCTTGTAGTCTGATATAGTTTCTTTGTGCCATCTACATGCACATACACAGTCACACATATGCCCCCCCCACACACACACGCACGCACTTGTTCTACAAGGAACCCTTGTTAGCATTTAACAGTGTTAGCATGAATGGACAAGTCATTCTGTTATATGTGGGGGATAAGGGGGGTTTGCCCGCCACAAAAGCCTTTAGCACTTTTTGCAGTTTTATTTGAATGTACAAAACGCACTCTCCAAAGCTAAGAATACAGCATCCATGGGACCAGATGACATCCCGGGCTGTGTACTACATGAAATACAATATGAACTGGCACCTCACCTAAGTGTCATGTTTAATCATAGCCTCACCTCAGGTTTCGTGCCCACTGAGTGGCGCAGAGCTACAGTTATCCCAATCCACAAGGGGGGATCCACCTTGGATCCCGGAAACTACCGTCCCATCAGTCTGACAAGCCTTATCTGCAAGGCCATGGAGCGTATTATCATGGAACTTATAAACAAAGATATTGGCAACCTTCAAACACTGGACCCCACCCAGTTTGGGTTTGTGAAGGGCCGATCTTGTCTCCTGAACCTGATTGACTTCTTTGAATCAGTCTCCAGAGCCATGGACAAGGGTAAGGTGGTCCACACAGCCTATCTAGAACTTGCCAAGGCCTTTGACACCATCCCCCACTCTGGAATCATAGATAAACTTACTAAGTTGGGCATTAATCCCTATGTCACCCAATGGGTTGCTAAATGGCTTACTGATAGAACCCACAGTGTAAAAGTAGCCGACTCCAAATCCAGCTCCAGACAAGTGACAAGTGGAGTACCTCAGGGTTCAGTCCTGGGGCCGCTCTTGTTTGGCATCTACTTCTCTGAAGTACAGGTCAACACTAAGGGACTCTAGCTAACAAAGTTTGCAGATGACTGCAAACTGGGAGCCATTATTGAATCCCCAAATGATGTGGATACTCTACAAAAGGGCCTTACAGAAACAGATGCTTGGTGCCAGAGCCATGGGCTCAAGCTCAATGCCAAGAAATGTATTGTTATCCCTTTGGGAAAAAACATGTATCCATGAATTACCATATAGGTGGCAGTACACTAAACACAGAAAGTGTGATAAGAGACTTAGGGACACAGGTGGACAGTGGTCTCACCTTCGATAACCACATCGCCACAACAGTCAGGAAATCCTTCTATGTGGCACACCTCATCACGAAGGGCTTTTCATCCAGCAAAAAGGAGGTCATTGTCCCACTGTACTCATCCCTCATTAGACCCATTATAGAATACAACGCCCCATTTGGTATGTACCTCTCAAGACATCTGCAACAACTGGAAAGGCCTCAGAAATACCTCACTAAAAGAATCACAGGCCTAAAGCAGATGCCCTACGCTGACCGCCTTAAAAAACTCCAGCTATACTCTGTCGCATATCGTCTACTCTGAGGCGATCTCTGCTTAACATACAAGGCCATGTCAAACCCAGAGCTGTTGGACATGCTACACTTAAAGAAATCCCAATCCCTCAGAGCTACACGCACCAGGGATCTAAACCTTGTCATCACAATAAACAAAACATGCTGGAGGGATAGGTTCCTGACCCAGAGACTCCCCAGACTCTGGAATAGATTGCCCATACATGTCAAGCATAGTGCCTCTTTGGACCTCTTCAAGAGGAACCTTAACGATTGGATGGGAGAAAGGAAATTCACTGCAGGGATCACGTCAGTCGCCCTGCTAGACAGGGGTCCAGGAAAGTAAATAATGTGGGAAGAAATAGCCAGGGAATTGTTATGGCTAGGCTTGTATAGGCCCTAGGGCTGATAGCCTAGTACCAACCTATGAACCTATGAACCTATGCTGCAAGGGTATTCATCATATATGCATACTGACATGTCAATACTTTGTTGACCTTTTTCTGTTGATGCCATTAACGTTAACATTTGGATATTTCACTTTACAGGTGTATATCTATAGCTATCTGTTTATATATATATATATATATATATATATATATATATATATATATATATATATATATATATATATTTTTTTTTTCCCCCCTCTAGTATGTATGCTCAGATAAATTCCAAAATCTCTAAATACAGTGACTTGGCTGGAGCTGAATAAACTACTAATATGAGTTCACAACTTGGCTGTGATTGATATAAAAGTACAGGGTACCTTTGCCGAACTAATTTCAGTGTAGCTGTCTGCACCTAAAAGCTAATTATGGATATAACAATTGAGGAATAGAGCTATCATATCAATCAAGCAGCCAGATAAAAAGGCAGATAAACAGAACTGACAACACTTATAACAGCACTATAGCAACACACCAAACAAGTTGTGCTGTTACAGAATGCATGACCATAGTGGATGATGTCACAAGAAAGCTACATCACTGAGCACAATGACTTATGAATGGTCAGTATGCAGTACTCTGGCAGACAACAACAGGCACAGAGTGACAGATAGGGCAGCACAGCATAGCACAGTTCAGAGGCCAAAGAAAAAAGAAAACCGAATACCAATGTGGGTGACCAAACTGAAGTGGTCATTCTGCTCATCTTAGAAGTGGGGACCTCCTAGGAGCTCTGTTGTATATGTGTTGCATATTTATAAATCTAAAAAAAAATCAGTTGGACAGAACCTGTATAGCTACTCATCTGCCATTCAATGGAACAAGCTTCCATGGCCATTAGAAGCATACCTCAAGTCTACAAATGTAATAGCTCTCTCAAAGAATATCTAAACCACAGCTGGATATTTCCCTGTAACCCCCCTACCTGAAGATCGTCCTTACTCTGTCTCTTCTTTATCTTTCTCTCTTTACTAACCCCTCCTCCCATTACTTTTTGTTTTGCTTTGTCATCTTCTCTACCTAACCTGCTTCTTCATCCCAACAGTCACTTCCTCTCTTCTTAGTACTTCGCTTTGCATTTGATTTCTGCTGTACTATGTCTTAACCCATCACTAATAATTTACACCTTCTACTGACTTCAGTTTGTAACTGGTCAACATATTGAACTGCATTATCGACTGTTCTATATTCTGTTCCACTGTTATGTTTTCCTGTCTATTTATAATGCAAAGTCTCTCTTGTCTTTTTTTCATTAAGTTATATACTGTTAACCTTTCTGTATTACACATTTAACGTAACATATATGTTTCTTTCATATCTGTACTGTGGAGCTTTTCTTCCCGGGCCCCCTCTGAAAAAGAGCTTTGTCCCAGTCAGACTTTCCCAGTCAACAAATGTAAAATAAATAAATAAATAATAAATAAAAGGTTTGGATAAGACATCAAGAAAGAAAAGTATATCAAGTAGAGGTAGAAACACATGGGTAACCCATATGGAATGGAAGGTTGAGGGAAAGGATTTTTTTCTATGAAGATAGAACATCCTTTTCAGTATTGAAAGAGGACGCATGGGATGGTATCAATGGATGCCTTTGGGTGGAGAGCAGGAGCAGGGTAAATGGCAAGTACAAATTGACAAACCACGAATACAGACATAGACAGATCACAGTACTTTATATACAGATGGCTGGACTGACACTGGATAAGAAATGCAGACAGAAATTAGATAACAGGTGATGGGGAGGGCTGGACAATTGACAAAGTACGGTTAAAGAAATGGAAGGGAGGAGTAACACTCAGGGAGGCAGGATTAGCTGCTACCAGCTCCCATATTGTGGGAAGAAATAGCCAGGGAATTGTTATGACTAGGCTTGTATAGGCCCTAGGGCCGATAGCCTAGTACCAACCTATGAACCTATGAACCATGGCTGACTGCCAGACCAACCTAGAGGATGACATGCCTATGTATCTCACACCTGGCCAGTTGATATCACAGGCTAGTTGCTCCCCTAGAGGCATGATGGCTGGAGCAAACTAGTTCATTTCAAAAGTTGCTTGCAGATTCAGACATCCAATTATCTGTGTACCTCTTCAGGCACCAGACTCTCAATTTGCCACTGCAACACAGGTGACATTGCTGTTCACCTTGAGAAGAGAAGCCTTCATCTTTCTCCTTAGAACAGCAGTGATTCTCCTCCAGGTTTGTTGTATCAGAAGAGACACCCCACCCCAACTTTGCGAGGCAGAAGCAGAAGACACCAGTGACCCAGAATTAACCTGAGAAGCTAGTGGAATCTGAGGTGAATGCAGCCATATCTCCTCCTCTGCTTTAATTGTGCCTGCATATGGGACACAATGACTATACAATGAAGACAAAGAAATGCTCTGAACACCACTGTATTTGCAGACTGGAGTATTATTCAGTACCTACCACCCCTATGTCTGGAGAGAAGCTCCTGCCTGCTGGGGCAGCCAGCTGTATTCATAATCCATCTCTCAGGAGCTGGAAAGGAAATGAGGCCATGCTACTTACAGCTGAAAAATACTGAAGGTGGTAGCAGATAAATGCACACAAAACACTTACTGTATAAAAATACATCTCTGGCTGCATCTCCTGAACTTCTACCTCTTCTTGCCTGAGCAGATCAGGCTGGTGGCCCTTTATACTTCTGTAATAATGCCTGTGGAGTTCAGCTTTATGCATGATGAAAGTGGCATCAGACAGCCCAAGAGCAAAGCAAAACCAGGCACTGACTATTTAAAGGGGCAAACATAATGCCCCAGCAAATACTCCTTACAGAGCATGTGCAATAGGAAAATCCTGCTCCCTTGGCATACCATGATGACGCTTTGTGTGTAATGGAGGAGGAAGCAGCCATGGCCATTCATTTGATCCACTTGAGGAGCATTATATTAGAATCATATGCACAGACACATGTTTCTAAACCATGGGTCACATAATGCAGGCTATACCACAGGGCTGCATGGACACACAGGCCTTGTGTACAAGCATAGGCATCACATGCCTCCTGCGAAACAGTATTTGCACAGTTTGCACTGCTATATACGAGTACTGTATTGTGCAGGGAAAATGTTTCAGTGCTGTCTTTGCAATCTGGCCTACTTTGCAAATCCTCCATGTAGGGGTGTTACATTTATATTAATTTAAAGGCCTGCCACCATATTGCACAAACCTACTTTCAACCAAATCTTGTGGAACGAAATATCCAGGGAATTGTTATGGCTAGGCTTGTATAGGCCCTAGGGCTAATAGCCTACTACCAACCTATGAACCTATAAATGAAAGAAATTTAGTGGAGTTGCATTAAAATGCTATGGACATAGTCTGTGAGAGAGCTTGAGAGAGGGGCAAAGAGAACTAGGCTACTAATGTCCTTATTGCATCCCCTGCATGAACTAGGCTAGTAACACCCCTATTACATCCCCTGCATGAACTAGGCTAGTAACACCCCTATTACATCCCCTGCATGAACTAGGCTAGCAACACCCCTATTACATCCCCTGCAAGAACTAGGCTACTAATGCCCCTATTACATTCCCTGCAATGCTTGTGCTGCCTGCCAAGGAAACAGCGAGTCACTCTGGTATTGTTTATGCTTTTGACACATATGCAAAGGTGGAAAAAACAGAAGGACACTCTGGTATTGTTTATGTTTTTGACAAATATGCACAGGTGGAACAAACAGAGGATCACTCTGCTATTTATGTTTTTGACACATATGGTTATTCCACCACAGGTGGCATATATATTAAGGCATGTGGGAACAGAAGTACCCACATACCCTGACATGTCACAAGTAGGGCCACCACACAGTTCCATGGCACACTAATGTATATCTCTGGGTGGTTACCTTGGAAGAGAAAATTGCTTGCTATATTTTAACAAATAAGGTGGAGAAATTGCCATGGCTTGACATACCAGCATGGTTACACTACCATATATGGGGGAGGCCTTATCCATTATTAACTGCAGGCAACATCCTTGTAGGTACAATGAGGGGTGACTTGGTCATTGATAGATGTATTTATTTTCCTGCAAGTGTACAAGCACTGATATAGCCACCCATCAGAGGCAACATGAGGGAAATGGATACACTAATTCTGCAAATACAATGTCCTGCCCCGCAACTTAGATGTTCCAAGCTACTGCATAGCAACATTTCCCATATGAACCATAATACATGCCACAAAAGGAATATTCAAAGTATGCATGTTGGCCTGCAATACATGTAGGAATGTCAAGTATTCAAGGGTTCCTCTTACAGTCAGTCTATCACAATGGGACACTACAGGGCTAACCTTAGCATGGTCACTGTGACTGACAATGGAAACTTGCAGGCAATGTTATCCAGTGACATAGTGGCATTGCCTGCCACACACCACAGGGATAGAGAAACATCGACATTCACAAGTACAGATGCCCCTGCCAAGCTCATGGTCTCAGCAAAGCTGGGCATACATCCCTTGGCTAACATATGCACCCTCTTTGTTCCCTATAACATATACATACCCTCCATATCAAAGAGATGCAGGGATGTCTGATGATCATGACTTCTGTATTACTTCTGATGCATTGAAATAAATAGGACATTCTGGAGGGACAGATTCATAACCCAGAGGCTCCCTTCACTCTGGAATAAAATCCCAGTCCAGGTTAGGCAGAATACCTCATTGACTCTCTTCAAGAGGAATCTTGATGAGTGGATGGGAGATCGTAGATTTACTCCGGGTATCACTTCTGTGTCACTGTTAGACAGATGCACAGTATACTAACATCGAAAAAGGGCATAGCAAAATTCATTTTAAAGTGGGTGGCGAAAGCCAAACACACTCTGGCTAGGCTTGTAAATGCCCCAGGGCAGATAGCCTAGTATGAACCTATGAACCTATGAACCTATGTACAGCACTAAGAACCAACCAGCAAATTTGGAGCTCAGTGATCCAGATGCAGATAGCTACTACATGCACACAACTCTGGTGATAGCACTTGTTCACCATGACATGCATAAGGACATGTGCCAATTATCTAACATCCTGGAGTATTGGCACAGCAAGATGATACCACTGGGGAGGGTACTGGTGGCAGAAACTGCCTCCATAGCTGCTTCCATGTGATGCATTATTCTTCTAGTATGATTTCACTAGCAGTGTGGTGCATGGACATAGAACAGTCTGGACATCAGATGAGCATGCACAGGGTGCACCATATCAAAGGTGCT
Organism: Protopterus annectens; assembly: GCF_019279795.1. Classification (NCBI taxonomy): domain Eukaryota; kingdom Metazoa; phylum Chordata; order Ceratodontiformes; family Protopteridae; genus Protopterus; species Protopterus annectens. Next base: position 92,842,295 of record NC_056748.1, read on the forward strand.
TGACCACTGCAGACACATCTCCAGTGTCACAAGATGATACAAGGCCTGACACCTGTGATAATGGCCAATAATGTTGGTCAGAGTCTAATCATGAGATGCCTCCTCAGGGTACTTCAGCAAGGCCCTGAAGCTCCACCCCATATCTACCATAGGACAAATCAAGCCCCAACAGAGGTACTCAGCACAATGGATGCTGGTAAAGGTCATATAGCCACACCCCAACTCCAACCACATCACTGTGGGATGTGATGCCTGACACCCAAAAAGCTCAAAGTTCACTATGGCTACCAACCATTCCCACACTGTAGTGCTGCAGCCAAAGGTCACTGGCCTCCACAGCTGTGCAAGTGATGATGACTGCACCTTGTACATTCCCTGCCTAAATGGGCATGTTGATGTCTGATGCAGTGCTGCAAGACCTCATACTGCTTTTGCATAGCCAGAACATGCAATACATTATTCCATGTTGTCCATGTAGTGGTCTACAGTTGTCAACCAGATGCCATTCCTTTGTTAGCGCCACCGTGTGTTGTGTCCATCACTGCCTTGGCTGTGCTGCAGCATTATCTTTCCCTGCATCTCCTCCCTGCCCTGACATTGGTGCTGCTTGGTGTAAGGCATGTCCTGCCCTGACACTGGTGCTGCTTCATGTAAGGCATGTTCCCCCCTGCCACTGGTGCTGCATCATGTAAGGCATGTCCTGCCCTGACACTGGTGCTGAATCATGTAAGGCATGTCCTGCCCTGACACTGGTGCTGCATTTTGTGAGACATGTTCTGCCCTGACACTGGTGCTGCATCATGTAAGACATGGCTTGCCCTGACACTGGTGCTGCATCATGCAAGACATGTCCTGCCCTGACAAAGGTGCTGAATAATATAAGACATGTCCTGCCCTGACAAAGTAGCTGCATCATATAAGGCATGTCCTGTCCTGCCACTGGTGCTGCATTATGTATGGCATGTTCTGCCCTGACACTGGTGCAGCATCATGTAAGGCATGTTCTGCCCTGACCCTGGTGCTGCATCATGTAAGACATGTCTTGCCCTGACACTGGTGCTGCATCATGTAAGACATGTTCTGCCCTGACACTGGTGCTGCATCATGTAAGGCATGTTCTGCCCTGACCCTGGTGCTGCATCATGTAAGACATGTCTTGCCCTGACACTGGTGCTGCATCATGTAAGACATGTTCTGCCCTGACACTGGTGCTGCATCATGTAAGGCATGTGCTGCCCTGACACTGCTGCTGCATCATGTAAGACATGTCTTGCCCTGACACTGGTGCTGCATCATGTAAGGCATGTCCTGCCCTGACACTGCTGCTGCATCATGTAAGACATGTTCTGCCCTGACACTGGTGCTGCATCATGTAAGGCATGTGCTGCCCTGACACTGCTGCTGCATCATGTAAGGCATGTGCTGCCCTGGCACTGGTGTTGCATCATGTAAGGCATGTCCTGCCCTGACCCTGGTGGTGCATTATGTAAGGCATGTCCTGCCCTGACACTGGTGCTGCAGCATGTAAGGCATGTGCTGCCCTGACACTGGTGCTGCATCAGGTAAGGGACGTCCTGCCCTGACACTGGTGCTGCATCATGTAAGGCATTTCCTGCCCTGACCCTGGTGCTGCATCATGTAAGGCATGTGCTGCCCTGACACTGCTGCTGCATCATGTAAGGCATGTGGTGCCCTGACACTGGTGGTGCATCATGCAAAACATCATCCAAAAACGTATTCCATGATATTTCTGGTTGCAGCATGAGGCATGTGGAATACAACTTACCCCTTGCTGCATGAATTGTAGATGAGGGTCAGCATATATGACTGGCACTACCTGGAGCACATAAGACACAACAATGCATGTGGGTTTGCTGTCAGCATGTATAGTAGCTGTCTGAAGGCCCATTCTGTCTAACATGTGTGTGCACCTTCCCTGTCAAGTGACCCTGTAGGAACTCCTCTCACAGAAAGAGTTGGTATAAGTCAGATTTGTGTCAAATGTTTAACTCATGTGAATTGCCTGATACTTGGACATATTACAGATAATGCCCTGAACATTATAGACCACTTGGCAGTTCAGAGAATGGTAGCCATTCCTATTTATGCATCTCTGCATGTCTGTACTTGGAAGAGACTTAATAATGACATGAGTATGATTAATACAACTGAAAACATCAGGGAAACATTAGTTGTCTCACTGCTGTCCCCCTGCATTGGTCAAGTATTCACAAGGAGGATCCCTGTAATATAGCTAATGTATCTTGTGTATGTCACTGAAAGTTCCTTGTAGCTAGAATGGTCAATACTTCACATGCATTTGTGTCTACAAGAATGGCCATACTACAGTTAGTTCTTCATTCTGCTTATGCGCAAAACAGTTTGATTAGGAGCTGTAATGTCTCCCTGTCTGCTCTGAAGTGATCACTTATCTGCTACTCTGTGATTATGATATGCAATTCTCTGCCTGTATCTTCTTCAGTGGTGTGGCCTATCCTAATGTGCAGCATTGACAGCACTGACTCTGACAGCAGGTGCCATGACATGTTGCTGTGTCAGTGTCATTACTGTAGTTAACATGACTCTATGAGGTCATGAATTCAAAGTGAGTGAAGTCGGTTGTACAGGACTCCCATTGTATGTGTCTAATGACTCCTGACATGTATTCTATGAAGTCATGCATTTAAAATGGGTAATTTCAGGTGTACAGGACTCCCATTTTATGTGCTAATGATTCCTGCCATGTACTCTATGAAGTCATGAATTCAAAGTGAGTGAACTCGGTTGTACAGGACTCACATTTTATGCGTCTATGAATTGGTCTGCCATATTAGTCTGCTGCATTTGCATATTTCATGTCACTCATTTGCAGTGGGGGGGTCTCATTTACATGCCATTATATTGTCATTTGCATGCATTGTATATTAGGTAGTTTCAGACATTGTGCTTTTCAGCTTTCTGTGTCATTGAATCACTCACAGCCTGCTCACAGCCACCTCCCATGCTATCTTGTACTGCTCACTGCACTGTTTATCTGTGAATCCCAGAAGCAAACGAAGGGTGGGGCAAAGGGGAAGCCAGTTTGGATGCAAGGCATCAGAGGCTGTGATTAGCAAATGCCAGTCAGGTGGCAATGCAATATCAGTATTCAGAAAGAAAAGCTGTTACTGCATTTATAGTCAGGGCTGAAGTAATCCTATGCTGTTTGTACAGCATTTAGAGTATAGCAATCTACTTGTTAAATTTGTAGCAAGCAGTTTGCTGCAGATGGCAGAATGAATTTTATTTATTTTTTGGTTCTCACCTTGGTGGAAATGATTTTTCTTTTCTAGTCCTCAACTTACAGTTGATGGGGAGCATCAGATCAGTTGATGGGAGCTACATAAGGTGCCAGAAAACCTAGCTATGGTTCTAATGATCTCTGCCAATTACCTAAGCTTACAAACAACATTTAGTGTGTTTAGCTATAAAACAGTACATAAAATATTTTCTCTGCAGGTAAGGTCCCCTCTCACTATAACAATAAAACAGTGTGTAAAATGTGGTTGGGAGGTAACCTCACTTGTCATCATATGTTGCAAGCTTCATATTCCCAATACCATGTGCTCTCACAGGCCATAGTAACTGTTACAAAATGCAGTGAGTGAAGAAATGCAAGGAAACATTTTATTGAGCAATCGTGTTGAGGCATCCATATATAAATCTACAGTAGATATACAAAATATATATGCAGATAGCATTGTCGCCTCACAGCAAGAGGTTCCTCAGTTCAATTTTCAGAGGGGTTGCCTTCTGTGCAGAGTCTGCATGTTCTCCAAGCATTCGCGTGGGTTTCCTCCAGGTGCTACAGTTTCTTCTCACATTCCAGACATGCAGTACGTGGATTGTACTCTCGAAACTGTCCAGAGGTCTGAGTTTTGTGAGAGTATGGGGTGTGGATGAACTACAATGGCAGGGCTAACCACCAGGTGGTATAAACCTTGGCTCTAAATATTTATCACTGTATTATGGACATTTATCAAGAGGGGGTATGTTAGGAACAATCAAGAGTTTATATACACACACACACACACACACACACACACATATATATATATATATATATATATATATATACATATACATACATGTGTGTGTGTGTGTGTGTGTGTGTCTGTGTGTATATATATATATATATATATATATATATATATATATATATATGTGTGTGTGTGTGTGTGTGTGTGTGTGTGTGTGTGTGTGTGTGTGTGTGTGTGTGTGTGTGTGTGTGTGTGTGTGTGTGTGTGTGTGTGTGTGTGTGTGTGTGTGTGTGTGTGTGTGTGTGTGTGAAGACAGAAACAAGTCAGACTTTTGACTATGCTTTCAGTGGTAAAAATATGACTCATTACCAATAATGTATTTTGCTCTGTATGCATTGTGCTGTAACAGTGAGTAGGTCCTTTTGTTAAAATCTGTATGATCTTTATCAGGTTTGATTGTTATATTTCTTGACTAATCTGTTGAGTGCCTAAAAGAAGCTTTAACATCATTTGTTCATTTGCATTTCTTCAGAACTGTGTGTAGTTAGAAATGTCCCCAGTAACTGTGGATAATGCTTGAAACATTACCTTTCATTATTTCCTGTGTCATCTGCACTTATCTTAGATTACAACAAACTATAATTATTTTTTCTTCTATATACAGCAAAGCAACTAAAATCTTTCACCTGCTGAAGACAAATTTTAGTTATCTGCTGTTATGAGGAACTCTGAGAAGATTAGAATATTAATATTAGAAGATTGTCTTCACTGGGATTAGAGAGGTTAAAATGCATTTGCCTGCAGCAGATATTATGGTTTAAATTTATTATTATATTTTGAGACTGACAGGCTACAGGAGCAATTTGAACGACAGTGCAAGAATTTGAATGTGGTAAATTTAGGGCCAAGGACAGTTTCTGACTGCTACAGAAATGTTTTATTTTTATGTTACATTTGCAGATATATCTTGCAGTTGGAGCAGAATTGGTTATCCACAGCACAGGATAGATTGCAGCTTGTAGCCTTGCTTAAAGCTAAATTGTACTTTTTGTTTCTGGCTAAACAAACTGTCATGGACTGCAGAAAAATAAAGTCCATTAGGAATAAACTAACAGGCTGCCTCTTCCTTAATAATCTTTGATATTAAAAGCATTCTTGTTAAAGTACATATTCCATGTAAAGAAGAAAAAGTCTAGTTTTTACACCAAAGGTTTGGGAACTGGCTTATAATAAAATGAGTTATTTTTGAAATAATGATGTCATGGTGATATATTGCTGTACTTACATTACGGGAAAAGCATAGTATGTGTTACTTATATATTTTACAGATGTAATTTACAGGGTTTGAAAACATCTAGTCCACGGCCTTTATTTAGAAAATAGCTGAGCACAGTTTCATATCCTTAAGTGTTTTATTCCTCAGGAAATGGCTGCAAAGCTCCCTCCCATAAAGTAATGCCCTTATGGAATGGTAGAGACACGGAATCTAAACAAAGCAAGTCACTGAGAGATGTAATCACTGGGAGGAAGAGGAGGAGGAGGGAAGGTTTATGTATTCCTTCCTCTTGTTTTATGTTTAAAGTAGGATCTAGTGTCTATATGGGACATATCCATGTGTTTCCACCCACTTCCATTTTACTGCTATCTACTTCGGTAGAATCCATAATTTTTCAATCTTTTCCATTGATTTGAAATCACTCATTGTCTCACTACAAGATGTGTTCACCGACAGATTGTTTATTTGCTTCACCATCTTTTCAGTTAAACAATACTTCCTTATATGACTGTAGATCTGCAATAACAGACCAAGCATAAAACATTTGGTCATTATGATTATGTGTCATTCTTGCAATTTTTCTGTATTTTCTGTTTTCATTGTAAATGTCTACTCACTCAGTGGATTATTTCAAGGCAGATTTTCTTTTTGCATGTTTAGTGCTAACTTGTTTCAGAAGCTAGTGTAACGATGAGCTATAGATATTTCTGCTTTCTTTTTAGAATATCTATTTCTGAGAGTAGATTACCTTGACATGCATAAGGCCAATGAGCAGTGCAGTGTAGAGTTTCAGGGAGAACTGGTTTTCATAAAGTACTGACAACAAAACCCAAGTCTCCAGTCTATAACTTGCATGATATTAAGAATAACGAAGATTATTTTAATCCTTTGTATAAGTTATATTCCTAATCTTATTTATTGTTTTGGCAAATATATTTGTACTCTCTTTGAATGGGACCACTGTTTTGTTAAATGCAAGACTGGTCTTACTGGTTTCTTAGGATTTCCCACCAGCAACATTCCACATGATCAACTGTCCACCTATTTCCCCTTTTGAGTAACTGTTTTATCTAGTTCAAGGATATGATATGAAGAGATAGAGCTCAATTTAGCAATTAACAGACATAAGTCAGGAAACAGCCCTGGATGAGACATTTCACATGACACATATTCTCACATTCACCTTACATTCACACCTGATAGCAATCTGGAGTTTGGACAATTAATTTAGCCATGTATCTTTCAGATGAGGTTATTGGAGACCTTTGCCAGTTCATTCACCATCTTGTCTTTCGGATGAGGATTTTGGAGAAAATAGCAAAAAAAAAAAAAAAAACTCACGCAGATGCAGGCAGGATGTGCAACTTGTCCACAGAAGGCACTCTAGCTTGGACCTAAAGAAAAAAAAAAAGTATTGTGAGACCAGAGCACCATATTTTCCACATTTTTTAGGTTCAGTTGCACTAACTCAGATGATTTTCTGACAGCAACCAATATTACAGACAAAAATGCGATCTCTGTTAACAAATTTGCACGTAAATTCACTTTTGTCTGTCTTTCCCTATTTCATGCACTTTTTTTTTTAAACGTTGCCCAAGTTATCAGGTAATATCCTGCAAAATGAGTAAATTTTCTAATACTACAAAACCTAGAACTTTACGGAATATTGAAAAGTATTGAAGTAAAAAAGTACAGTTGCATACACTTTACTGTAAATGTAGATGTTCGAGTGAAGTAGTCAGGATTGCAACAACGAAACATGACCAACATCGGTTTGTACTTCTGTACCTTCCCGTAGATCAGGAGACTGTGAGTTTAGTAATGAGTAATATTTAGTAAGTAAATATGTGCTCTTAGAAAGTTGTATTGCTGTGAAAGCCATGGAGCTATGGATATAGTCACTATGTAGTATTTATTTATTTACTGACATTTGATTACTGGGAAAGTCTGACTGACTGGCTCATTTTCAGCAGAGGTCCATGGAGAAAAGCTCCAAATTATTACAGAATATTTTAGTGTCAAAAATTTTACAATCTTTAAAAATAAATCAAAAATATCTATAGTTTAAATAATTATAACAAATTAGACATAATAAAAACATTGATTAAGAATCTATACAAGTTATGTGGCAATCATTTAATATTTATGGTAATTTTAGACAGTTTGTAGAGAAAGTAAATGTAAGTTAGTATAATACAAACAGGAATTGTAATAAAAAGTGAGGGAAAACAGGTTTATGGTATATTCAGAGAAAAAGGGAAGAGCATTTGATAGAAGTACGGAAGTACGTGAAGAAGGGAGAGTAAGGAGGTGTAAGGAATGAAAAGGTACTTATACAGTTTAGGGATACAGTTTATCCTGGTTTTGAGCAAGAACAGAGCCAGATTTTTGCTAGGATGTTTTTCAGAGGGGGTTTTGATAGATGGGAGGGAGGGAGGGTATAGACCTGCTGGATACAGATAAGGAGTTCCAGGCCTTAGCGACCTTGTATGAGTGCCAACAATGCCCATGAGATTTTATAGGTTTGTAGACAGGCAGGAGTTTTTGGTCACTGCAACTGAATGACCGATGGGAACATAGTTGTGTTTCCAATGAGTAATATTGATAATATTTATGGTCAGTGGAACCGAATGACTGATGGGACATCATTGTGTTTCCAGTCAGTAATATTGATAATATTGGTAGTAGCTCAGTTTTATAAAATATGTGTGACCTCAGAAGACTGTATTTCTCTGAAAGTGTGGTTTTGCTGTATTGGTACAAAATCAATATTGCTGTATCATCTGATGCACATAGGTGTTTTCTATATAAACTAATGCATGCAATACGTTAATTGTAATTCTGATCATCAATGTATGCTTCCCTTGCCTATTTGGCCTAGTTCATGGCTGTGAAGGATCCTTGGACCAGCTTACTTACCTGGTTAACAAAAGATAGATAGATAATAGATAGATGCATTCACACATACATAAAATCTACCATAACCCATTTGTTTACATTTGTATTCAATATATGGCTTGAATATAACTCATTTATTTTATTAAGTACTGTTGGAGTGCAAATAGATGAACCTTAGATATGAATGCATGTCCTATTTTACATTTTATATGTTAGTTAGTTGCTAATTGTACTCCCTGTTGTATTCCTGCATCCATCCATGTTGTAAACTGCTTGTTCTGGTGAAGGCTGCAGTTATATCCAGCTGAGATAGATAGACTGGAATTCCCTATCCCCAACAACAGTCAGTAGCGTTTCCTGTCTGATTTCCGGGATTTCCAGATATTTCTAATCAAATTGAGAGAGATAATTCTTCCCTTGTGTCCTGGGTCAGCCCCAGAACCTTCCCCCAATGGGCTATGGCTGGAGTACCTCTTGTGGAATGTGGCCCATGACATTTTCAGTAGGGAAACAACATCCACCATGCACTTACTCATTGAGGAAACTGCTCTGGTACTGAAACTAGTTTGTGGGTTTTATTTCTGTCCTTGATTTTCTTTGCAACTATGTAAATAGTTTTATATCCAACAGCTTTTGTTGTATGGTGCTGACTTTTTGTGGTGGATTTTGGATAATTTGAAGGCACCCAAACAACCCTAATGGACTCCTCTCATTACAGAGAAAATAACTACATTCCTAGATCCTGCAGGACTGTTGAGTACCTCACCCCGTCATGGAGAGTGAGCCCAGGTATTATATGTCATTTGTGTCTGTGACCTCATCATTTCAGTTAACGCCCAGATGAAAAGACCATACATGCGGATGGGAAATATATTCTAGTAAACTGAAAGCTTTGTAATATGGCATAGTTCCCTTGTCTAATACCTGCACTACTGCTGATGTTGCACTCACCAGTGGTCAGCCTCCTACTACTGCTGACATTTACAATTCCCTTTTTATTAAAGGAATATTCTTACCAGAACATCACAGAAGCAACAGGTTAGATTTACTGCAAGGAGGATTGCAAAGAATTATTTAGGTCCTTATCTTTAGTTAGGGACTGCTATGCACTGATTCCAGATTTGATAAGGACTTCCATTTCAGACAAGATTAGTGAACAAGAATGGAAGTGGTTCTAATGAGGCAGGTGGGATTGAGACAATGAGCACCGAGTTCAACCAGACAACTCAGGTTCAGTTAGTATCCCATTAGCTAGAGTAGCCTGCAAGTGAGGGGGGGGTGAATGAAGAGCAGTGGACTGCTTATGTGATGCTTGGCGGGTGGATGAGAAAGGGATTCTCTATGGAGTGTTGGAAAAGGGACATGTCTGCTATCAATGCATCACTGTTGGAGACTGTAGACATTGTTTGCAGTATCTCTTCTCAATCAGGAGGGTCTTTTTTTCAGGTGCTGTGTCATCCACAGAAATAAATAATGTCCACAAACCATGGCCATTGCATGCTTGTCCTGGATCCACCTAAAAACAAGTCTTGTTATATATAAATGTAAAATGCATAACTAGTATTTTTTTCTAACCCTTCTGCCAGCTGGCCATCAGTCCGTCCAGTGGCATATTTAGTCAGTTTATTCCTTACAGAGGTGAGAGCCATCAATGACCCGGAGTCATTCACCCATGATGAGAGACACAATGATGGTGTCATCATCCAGGCAGGTATTACGCTATCCTCACCCTCAGGAAATCCTAACATGCCATGGGCAGCTTCCAAGGGATGCCAATGCTATCAGTCTGTGGGGGAAGAGTACACAAGGTGTCCTGCTCAATTCCCCCTGACTTTATCGCTATGCTTTGTCAGCTCATCAGTCTGGACCAGAGTTATGGGCTGCACCAACTAGAATTCCCACTGGGTTTTGTCCAAGCAGCAAGCTAGGGCACATCCTATTTCCTCATGATGAGTGATGCATGCCCCACTCACTCTTATTCTCCCAGCTTACTTCATCCAGTTCCTGTGCCCACTAATCGAGTACAAGTTATGTGGGTAGCAATTAGGGCTTTATCTCTCTACATCAAGGGCACAGGTAATGACTACTACTGATGCACAGGAGCAGCCAGATTAAAATCTATATTTTGATTGAAAATTAATTAAGCTACCTGCAGCTGATGACATAAAAACCTGCATGAACACATTCAGATATACAACAACTGTTTATGTGTAACTTCTGGACCAGTCAGTATCCCACCTGTCACAGTCATGTAGGTGATGAAGGTGCAATCTGCCTGTCTGGAAAGGTAACCCAAGCAAATAAAAGTGTAAGTGTCCACAGTTAACTGAATAGCAGCTACATTGGAATAAATATTGCAAAATAGATAAGAATATTAATTTTGTGTGCCAAGATTATATGTAACAAAGTCAAAACAAGGATGAGCATAGCACTAACATTGTTTCTGAGCTGTTGCAAATTCACCATGCGGAACAGACAAAAATGTGGTTCTGCATATGTTAGTCTACAGGTAGAACTTGGTATAACTCGATTAAACAGGTCAATTAATGTCATGATGAAAAAAGAGAAAATTGTCGTTTTACTTTCATATGCAACAGTTCAAAAGGCTGTGAAAGAGGCGCTGCTATTTGAATACATGGCGCGTTAAGTTATGTTGCAGGCAGTGTGGGGATAATAGAATTCTTACAGAATATATGGTTTTATTCTACTGTTGTGCTGTTGTTTCTTTTTAAAGGTTTCAGTCAGCTCATGTCATTATCAGGGGAAGGAGTGTTCCATTATGCGCCTCCTTGTATGGGTCAAATTGAGTGCAGTATCCAAAATTATCATCACTTAATATTGCTAGAGATAAAAAGAGATCTATCATAGAATCACTGAACAACTGAAAAACAGTTAAAATCATAAAAATTCACAAGAAAGCATATTCACTGACTTTATTCACTTTGCAATATGTTTGACACAGTCACTTTTAACAGTAACTGTCTGGCTTGTAAGGAATACAGAAGCCATAGATGCAATGCCAAAACAAAGCTGCTACTGCCCATAATAGGAGTAATGGAAGTTACATTTTCTTTTTCTTATTTTGAGTAGAGATAAGCCATTGTGGAATGTTTTCCTTCACTGTTTGCCTAAATTCACAAGTTAACGTATTACTGCATCATGATGGAAACTGTTACTCCTAAGAGAACTGCTGCAGTAAACAGGTGAGTACCTCTCCCCAAATAGTACAATGAATTTCAAGAACCTTTCACGTATGTCCAGGTTATCTTACTAACCTCTTTAATTGTGCAGTCCAACTAAAAAATTGTACTAAATGACACACAATTGTTTCCTTGGTAACTCACAACAGCCTTTCTAATGGCATTAAAGCAAAGTGCAGGACAGTATCTTGGATACAATTTCTTGAGCTGTGGAAACCTGATGTTTTTTTCTTAAGAGATAAGAATAAAGTAAGAACCCAGTTAACTGGCATGTATACTGCTGACCCAGGCATATCCTGTGTTTTTCTTCATGTGACACTCAGTTTACACAGAAATAAAATGTGCGCAACAAGCTACTTTTCAAGGTTATAATGTCAGTTATGTTGCATTTACATTTAACATGCACTATAAAATGTAAGCAGGAGGCAGGGATTAATTATTATTCATCAAACGGCACTTAGTGAAGAAAGTCTTTGCATCTGGCTCAGAGTGACGGCACAATCGAATTTTAGACAATGTTGGTATTAAGTGATCTACTGTTTTACATGGAGCAGATGAACTCAATTCCATGTGCAGATGGTGCATTAATTTCAGCAAAAAAGGATTAAGAATGCTAAATGTGTAAAAATAAAAGGTTGTAATTACATGTTGTTTTCTTTTAAAATTACACATTTACTGTCTCTAACATGACCCCTGCTGATTTTCTGTCACCATCTTTACCATTTATTGCTTGTTTTCTTTTGTCCCATGATGCATCCTTTCTCTTTGGAAGAGTAGTTTTCATTATAATTTATACTATCTAGAACGATAGTCTGTTTGAGATGGACTTCACTAGGTTTGTGATTTATGCACTGAGTTCTTAGCACTGTGTAACAAATATACTGTTATGAAAACAGCTGCCATTTTTCACAGCTATGTTTCCTTAAGGGACTTATTTTTGAAATAAAATAATCACTTAACCAGTTTATGGTTTTTATCAGCTCATGACAGCAGTATCATTTCATGCACACAAAGTTGGAGTGACTATGTCTAGAAGGAAGGGCCGTGGCGTGTGGCACTCTACAATAACACAAAAAACACAATAAAGACAAGTTCTCAATAAAGAGAAGTCCTCTAGCACCTCATATAATCTCGTAAGTAAAATATAGCAAAGTTTTAGACCTTATCGTGACACAGACACAGCTCTCCTCAGTATGACTGTATATGTTTGCGTGCATCTGAGCTGAGACAGTTTCATATCACTGTTCTTATACATTTCTAAAACATTTGATATCATCAGCCACTGCTGCTTTCAGCAACATTCAGCCTCACAGGACCTTCCTACAGTTCTTGCAGATGGCTCACCACCTACTTTGAAGGTAAGTTGCAGTATGTGAAATTAGATAATGCAATCTTTCAACTCCCCTCTCCCCCACCAATAGTGTGTCTTAACATTTTTTTTTTTTTTTTTTTTTTTTTTTATTAGTTATTTGCTAAGCAAATAAGCTTACTGGAAAAGTATAACCATTTTTGGGGGATGACCCAGGAGTACTGTATGATTAAGTGACTTGTTAAGAGTCACACAGTTTATAAGTGAAAGTTGTTAGCAGCTCCTACTCTTACTTGTCTGAGCTAAACTGTTGCACCGGGTTCAGCAGATGGCCCTTTACTATCTGATGTACTCATTGAAGGGATAGTGAAGCACTGTTTTCAAGGAATACTTTCCCTGTCATGACCGGTTGTGTTCCAAGGAGCTCTCTTCACTCTGTTTTTTACCTAGATGGTGGAGTCCTGTGGTGATGAAATACATTCTCCCCACTGGTGACCCTTTATGTTCCAAAGAGCTAAATGCTTTACCCTTTATTCTTCACTCTAGTCATTAGCATGATGGTGGAGACCTCTGTTGATGCCAAGCTGTCTTAGTATGCTAGAGATTCTATTATCCTCTTCCTCAGAGATGATTTATTTTATTTATTTATTTATTTTATTTTATTTACATTTGTTGACCGAAAGTGTCCAATTGGATGTAGGTCCATTTTCAGTGGAGGCCCGGGGAGAAAAGCTCCACAGTTCAAATAGACAGTAGTTACATTGAATTTCATAGCGATTAACAATTTAACATAGCAATTACTTACAACATATTTACAGATGAAGAACATAGTACATCAGTAGACAACTAGAATCTTTATCTGTGAAGTACATAACAGACATTAACAAATGTTACAATAAGAAGTTCCTGCTGTATAATAAGTACTAAGCTTATGAGCATCTGAGCTTGCTATAATTAAGGTAGTTAGTGGAGTGGAAAGAAAGGTAGTGATTGGATGGGGTGGGTGATATTAAGAGTGGGAGTTGCAAAGGCAACCATCCTTATTGTCAAACCTCAGCTGCAAAGTGCATTCAGTTTCATAGGGCCTTGGCTAAGTTCTCCTTGGCTATATTCCAACACTAACAAAACCAAATCCATGCTTTTTACATGAAAGTTTCTCAGCAATCAGAATGATGATCCCCTCAAGCAGAAACCTTTTACTAACTTGGACACATCAGAGGCTTGGTCATCATTAAAGTACCAGGACTTTTCTTATCCCCAATACTTTTTTTCCTAGTTGCATTTTGCCCCTATTCATGCCATTCACCAAACCTTCCACAATTAGACTGTTGTCATTCTTTCCTTCATGTTGGAAAATTACCCTAGTATGGTATGGTATGGGCAACGGGGATTGACAGATATCTGGAGAAGTCATAATACAGGAGTCATTGTACTCTCACTGACATCCTGAAATAAGGGCATTTGTGTGACCCAAACCACCAACTGCGCATTCCTTCCCCCCATGAGTACATACTCCAGTGCACTTATTAATGAATGTTACTACCAGGCTGTGGCTCCTTGAGCTAAACATCTGCAATCAGGATGCTCACTGCAAAGCTGCAGTCCTCAAGGGATTGCAGCTGTACATTTCCTGCCTTTACCATCAGGATGGGCATGATGCGATAGTGGTGCTGCGGTAGTGTTGTCACCTCATAGCAAAACATCCCGTTCGATTCTCAGCTAGAGCGTCTTCTGTGTGGAGGCATACGTGAATGGGCGTGCCTTCATTGAAGGTTGTGCGTCAGGGCTGGTAACTCGGCACGTAAAAATCATCTACCAAACATTAGCGGACCGGAGTTCCGCTGTGGCGACCCCTAACTGGGATAAGCTGAAGGACACAACAACCATCAGGATGGGTATGATCATTCTCTCATTTTCTCCTACCTGAGCTGATAACAGAACTCTGGCTACTTGACCTGCCGTCAGAACATTATCCTTCTATGTCACCAGCAGTGACATTTCTTAATCCCAGTCCTTAATTGTATCTTTTCCATCCCTTCTTTAGTCTCTATTTACACTCACTAATACACATTTACTCCCTTGTTCACAAACTGCAGTCAGGTTGTAACAAAACCACTAGATTTACAAGAGGTCACCCTGGTACAATCCATGACTATTCTTTGCTTCACAATTTGTAGTCACTTAAATTCAGTAAGCACCTGTCCCAATTCAGTTCAAATACACCTATAAACTACTTAATTATTTCAATTGCTCATTGCTTGTATCCCAGAGTGTTTCCAGCCATGTTATGACCTTAGGTCAACTTATAGACTTTCCATAATCCTGCCAAAGTCTAGGAAATATTTAGTAGTATTTATGTTTTTTCTGTCAGTGTTGTCAAGATCTGGTACAGACTTCTACTTGCACTGTGTCAAATTCCTTCCAAATATGCATTCAAAAACTAAATTAATTAACAAAATGCTGTCATACTGTTTATATGTCATTATAAAGATGAGGAGCATTCTCTGCATGAAAGTGCATGTTTTACTTAGAATTTCTGAATTTACTCCTGTTAAGATGTAACCTTTTTTATCCAATAATGCACAGGCACCAACGATTTATGTTATTATTATTACTTGATGTTATTTGTTCTTCCTTCATTCTGAACTCCAGTCAATGCATTCATAGTTTCTGTTGAATTTCTATAGTTACTCCAGTTGCATCTTGTGTGACAAATTTATTAACCCGACCTTGCTTTATGTGCCTAACCTTGATAAAGTCAGTATTAAACTTGTTTTTTGCCACATTATACATTGATCTGTATACGTTTATTACATGATTAATAACTATACAGTCGGCCCGATTCCAAAACACGTGCTCTCAATGTACGTGACTTAATCTGGTGTCAGGCCTATCTATAAACAGGTTTACACTGGGGGCCAGATTCTGAAAGACCTATTCTTGGTATAAGTGACTATTTCACCAGAGTGTGCCATTTACACTGAGAGCAAGTCTTTTGGAATTGAGGCAGACTTACATTGGAGTAAGTCACTTACACTGAGAGCAAATCTTTTGTAATCTGGCCCTTTATGTTTGACATGTTTAACCCTTGATTCAAAAAGGCTTAGTGTTATGCTAAAGCCTTAGATCAGAAGGTTTCCTCATCACATTTAGCCTTTCTGATTCAAAGGCTGTATTATTACAGAAGTTTACCCCTCATGGTGGCCTCAGTACAGAGGGTGGTCTCATGGGTCAAACTCCACACTAATACGAGAGTCCAAGGAACCAGCTAAAGCTAATTAGATGTGTGCTCTCCCTGTGAAATATCCACAACTAATGATTTGCCTACCAAGCAATTAATTACTCGGCAGAGTAAACTTTTATTTTACGAGGAAAAAGGGGACAGCCATAAAAACATAGCAGTTACCCATTCACTCCTATAGGAGTACTTGTCTTCCAGGTAAGTTCAGCAAAGATTTGGGTTCGGCTTTTAAGGTGTTTGCATGTGTGTGTCTGTAGGGGCATAAATAAGACTGTATAAAAATGTGTGTATGTGTGTGTGTGTGTGTGTGTGTGTGTGTGTGTGTGTGTGTGTGTGTGTGTGTGTGTGTGTGTGTCTACTTTGTCATATGGATGGTTAGGTAGGAACTGACCATCTGGATATGTGTGTGTGTGTGTGTGTGTGTGTGTGTGTGTGTGTGTGTGTGTGTGTGTGTGTGTGTGTGTGTGTCTGCATCTATGTGTTTAAGTGAGTGTGATCAGGTGTGCATGGAGGGGTTATGTGTTGATGAGCAGATGTCTGCGTGTGTTTGGCAATGTCTGGAAGTGTGAGGATGTATGCATTGGTGCCTGAATGTGTGTAGGTGTGTATGTAAGGGGATGGCTTTGATAATGCAATGCATGGGCCAGGAGGGATACCTGAATCTGAAACTATTTGTAGTGCCCCAAAATCATAAGTCATGGTGTGTGTGTGTGTGTGTGTGTGTGTGTGTGTGTGTGTGTGTGTGTGTGTGTGTGTGTGTGTGTGTGTGTGTGTGTCTGTGTGTGCACGTGCATGCACTATTAGGCTTAATTTCCCTGGTAACATTTTGCAGTGTAGTAAGTGGAAGTTGATGACTTTAAGACTGGTATAAAAAAGCTGATAAATCACATGTCATAGAAGTGCTACGTTGCTTTAATAAAAATGGAATTAGTAATAAAATAGAAAATAGAGTTGTCAAAATCCATGTACTGGGAAAACTCGGTGCACCTTAAGTGAATAAGCATGAATTTTCTTCGGAAACCCAGAAAACTCTTTAATCAGTGAAAGCAAGAAGGGGTCATATGTTGTGGTGCCATTTCATTTTCAGGAAAGTAAATCCGATTTTCCTGCACACTCTTCAGCAATCTTTTTAACTAGAGCAGCTTCCACTGGGCTGGCCTTGTGGCACTATTCCAGCGTCCTATTTTGCTGCCATTTAGAATGAAGCAATCCATGACAGACAATCAATACCTGGCACTCGTGAAGTTATTTTCATTACTAGCAAGCAGGCATTGTCATTCTGCTGTTAGAAACACGCGCTTAGCTTTTGCTGTACTGAAACTCTGGTCAGACACAGTGCAGTCTCCTCCCTGACTGGTGTAGTTTGAATTACACATTTTTATGGAAAGTTAAATGGATGTTATCACCCCATTACCTGTCAGGACCATAACAATTGCTAGTGAAGTTCCCAAGTGACCTTAGCCATCCCTCTTCTATTCAAATTGTATCCCTTTTGGGGAGTAAATCAGATTATGTGCTTCTTGCTTTAAAATTTTTATATTGATTATTCCATTTCAAGCAAATTTGTTAATTAGTAGAAAAGAGTAACTGTAAAGTTTTTATGATATTTTTTTTGAAACAATGTCAAGTTTTGACCATATTTTCAGTTAATAAGCTAGAGATGATTTAAATTACATCAAAGTCAGATTCTGTGCCAATATATTAAGAGATAAGGGAAGGTTCTGAAAATATGATATACTGGCAATTTATTCACAGTAAGACACTTTTCTGAATTGTCAAAATGTTGAAGGTATGTGCAGAAGTAAACCACCCATAATGAGGCAGCCATCTTTAATTACTTGTACACTTAATAAAAGAGCTACACACCATTGTTGGTGGTATGTTTTAAAACTGTTTTAACCATTTTAATCAATTTGCTGTTTATCTCCTTGTGAAATGATTACAGTATATGGTCAAATAATCCATTTAACAGGACTGTGTAAAGAAACAGCTCAGACTTATAACTGTCATGGAAATATGTCAGACAAGCCCCAGATTAGACGTAGATCAGCTATTAATATCACATACTGAATTGCCAAAATTCATCTGTCATGAACAGTTAAATAAATATGATGAAAACTAGCGCACCAAGTACCTAATTAAATGTACCTGAGCACAGTCAGTACATAGGAGAGGACTTTTCTCTACACTCTTCAGAGATGAACTAGTGTAAGTTACAATTTGTGAGTAAATTTCTACCTGCATATGCAAATGACAGTTCTCTGTTGTCCTTGAAAGACATTTTATACCTTTTCCAGTTTAGACTTATTTTCATTTAACTGTTAATGTATTAGCATTTGTTTACTGGGAAAGTCCACCTGGGCAATAAGTAGCCCCTTTTCAGTGGTGTCCTTGAATATATTAGACATACATAACAAAAGTGTGTATACAAAAATAGCTGTAATGACATTTGTTTACATATAATGATATAACTTTCCAGATGGTCTTACTTCTGGAAATAATATGAAAAGCATGATTATACCAGGGAATTGCACTGTGTACATCTTGTATTGGTATAAAGAGAACAAGTAGAGCCATCTGATGCAAGCATATGTACATGCACACAGACATGAACATACACATGCATAAAAATACATGCATGGGATGTTTGTAGAGAAAAGGGTAAAGGAAGGAGGAGAGATTCTCTCCAAGGGCAGAGATGCAGCTGCTATGTAAATCTGGGATGCAGACTGAGTTGTGCCTTAAAAGAATTTCCTGTTTTATGGCTGTTGAATATGTAATGGTGTAGTATTCCATTGTTTTCATACTATATAGGAATGTAAAGCATTTTCTGCAGTATTATGTGATTTAAAAATGGAGACAAGACATTTGTTTGTAGGGAATAGAGGTCTGCTGGGGCAGTTTTTTTTAGGGAGTGACATTTATCTGGTTTATATAGCAGTTTGTGGGTAACTGTTAGTTGTATAAATGTGAGGTGATGTGACAGTTCTAGCCAAGTAAGTTGTGTATAAGGGCTGTGCCGAGCTTTGATCTGTTTAATGTAGCACTAGCAAATGTAGCAATCTTAATATAACATTGCTCTGTGTATGGTAACCAAGAAGTTGTCGGTTTGTAAAAGTGGGAGCTGTATAAAGGACAATAGAAAGGAAGTAACCCAAGGCTGTGTTTTTGTCTACCGGTATCTGCATGGGAAGGCTTTGCTCATTATAGTAAGCTATGTTTTGCTGATTTTTTTTAATGGTGGCTTGAAAGTGAAGATCAAATTTTAAATTTTCCTTAATAATCATGCCTTGTGTTTTAGTTCTGGAGAGTAGCTTGATTTTAGCATTACTGGCTGATGTAATACAGAATAGCAGTTTGCTGTCTGAGTATGTCTTATAAGTGAATAGAATTAATTGTGTTTATTTTGTTAGATTCAGTAGGAGTAGGAAGTGGTTTAGCCATGACTCTATTGTAGAGAAATACTGGTGTCTTTTGAGTTGCATTTCCTTATGGTAGAGGGGTTGTACAGATCAAGTTGAAGTCGTTGATGCACTGGACTAAGGAAGCAGGGGTTACAGGAGAGAAAATACCATTACTAATGTATTGAATAGCAATGGGCTGAGTATGGAGCTCTGGGGTACCATGACTAATGTATTGAATAGCGATGGGCCGAATATGGAGTTCTGGGGTACCATGATATTCACAGGTTTGAAGGATAAGTATGTGTTGTGCCATTTTGCCAATTGAATTCTGCCTGATCAATAGCTAGTGAACCAGGTGATGGCAGAAGTAGATGTCCCTAGGTTAGAGAGTTTTTGTAGAAGGTGTTGATTGGATGCTGTATCAGAAGCTTTAGACAGATGTAGGAATAGAGCGGATGACAGTTTACTTTCATTTCTATGATGGTTGGTTGCGCTAAGGAAGTTTAGTAGTATAGCTGTAGTCCTATGGTTGGGGCAGAAGCAATGTTGTGAAGGACAGAGCAGGTTATTGTGTAGAAGGTGTTATCGAATTTGTGTGAGCATATATCCTTCCAAGAATGTCAGATAGTGGAGAAAGAATAGCAATTGGCTTATAGTTAGCTCAAGTTCAGTGGCATGACCTCCGATATGTCAGGATGTAAGACTGCTTCCAGATTTCTTGGATATAAAATTCTTGAATAATTCTGTTTATTAGTATAGGCATTTGGTATGCTAGGGTCATATAGATATCTTATTGCCAGGAGAAATGTGTACAGCACTGATGCTGAGGGCTTTTTGATGGTTCGTTGTAAGACTTGTGTGGTGATCTCAGCGTTACTGAACCATCACAAACATTCAGCATCACTGCTGTTTCTATGCCCCCTGGCAATAACGTATCTATTACTGAAGGTGTTTGGGATACAGGACTTTACTTGAGGTTTTGTTAACAGTAGTGTAGCATAGGACATTTGAGTGACATTTGTAGAGAAGTCACTATAAGTTTATTTGCAGTGCACATTAAAGAAATTCGTATTAGTGTTAAGAGTTTTAAGGTCACTGCCTTAGCCAGTCCTTCTGTTAACATGGTGAAGAAATGTTGGATTACTATTTTTACTGTTGGAAGCACAATTTATTTTGAAATACAGGACAATAATGCACAAGGTTTATATATAGAACTAAGAGATAATTAGTCCACGGGAAACATACAGGAGGTTGGGAACAAAAACACATGATTTGTAGCTGGGCTGGTATAGTTATTCATAAATGCTTTGGCTCTGTATACCTTGGAAAGCCTACAATTAGTTATTACAATGACAGATGTGATATAGAGATCAAACAGGAGTTTATTGGCCAAGATGACCGAAAGACGTTAAACATATCTGTACAACTTAAATAGCCAGTTGTTCCAAGAAAGTAATAAGCAAGTCTGGAGAAAGTGGAGAAGAGACTGGTATGTAGCCAAACAATGCATTTAATTTTCAGGGAATTCAAGTAAAGATTTGAATTTGACAACTTGGCTTGAACAGAATTAAATCAGTGATCAAGCACTGATTGTACAAAAGATGCAAATGAGCCAAAAAAGAGTAATATGCTTTGCAATTAGTGTACTGAGGGAAGTCATCGATTTACTCCGAAGCAAACTTATTGAAATACAGTTATCTGAAGATACCCCCCCTCCAGGAGTAGTGTATCCTGGAGTTCGCATATTTAAGTGACAAAGGCTTAGGGAGGGTAAAGCTGTCCATGGAGTGCAGAGGGTATAGTCACCCTCCACAAAACTCAGGGGTGTGGCACTTTATAGAGACAAAGCTGTATTTTGACAACTTGTCAAATGGTAGGAAGGACCGAATCCATACCGGATTAACACAACAGCAACAGGACCAACATATTTCCATACCAGTCATAAAGCTGGAAGGTAAACACAGTACAAGTCAGGTATAGGATGTGAGACTTCCAGACACAAAAGTTCTTATGGACGGCTTTATTATTCTATCCTGAGGCTTGAGATTTGCCTTCAAGGATTCTGCTAAATCACAGGGTAGTATCAGCAAAGGCCAATGGCTGATAGCCTCTTTGGATGGAGTTTGTGGTTGACAGTATTATAAACTATTATAAAGCAATAAGCAATGTACAAACAACACTACCATGATTAAATGCAGCTTATATGTAGTCTGTTATTCTAAGGACAGGTCAGTTACTTCTAGGATCTGAACAAAATATGTGCTGAGGGTTGCATACAAATCATGAATGCTAATATAATTATAAACCTGAGAATGTGCACATTTTGTCAAAAATGTTTAAAGACAGCATAGGAGGACTATAAGCCAACAATCATTAAGTCCAGCTGAAGGAGCAGTCTTTTGTAAAAGAATTATTGTTTCTGACTTCCATGGTTTGGGAACATGCTGTTTAGGTACAAATCAGTTTATCAGAATGCTGACAAGGAGCAAATTGGATGGTGTAACTTTAACAGTCTGGGTGGGAGGATAGGTACAGGTTCATAGGGTCATATGTTCACAGGTTTATACTAGGCTAATGACCACTGGGGGCCTTTATGTGTCTAGCCGTGCAGCCCAAATGTTTCCCACGAGTTATTGTACCTTAGAAGTATTTTAAGGGGTGTATATTAATTAGGGCATGATTTAACAGCTGCCCAGGTTGCACTTGAATATAGTCAGGGAGGGGCAATGCTTCAAATGTATAGGAAGCCTATTCCAGAAAAAGGGTGTTCTTTAACATACATACCTGTTCCTCCAACATGACTGTTTAAGTCACAGGCAACGTTTCAGTCCTTAGATCTGGTAGTCCTGGTGCTGCTCATTTTACAGACATGCAAAATATCCATCAGAGTGGGACAGAAGGATGCCTTGTATGTCAGGCATAAGCTTTGAGATGATCTGCAGTGAACTTTATGTTTGTACCCTGTTTTTTGTGAGGACTGTTTGTACCCTGTTTTTTGTGAGGACTGTTTGTACCCTGTTTTTTGTGAGGACTGTTTGTACCCTGTTTTTTGTGAGGACTGTTTGTACCCTGTTTTTCGTGAGGACTGTTTGTACCCTGTTTTTCGTGAGGACTGTTTGTACCCTGTTTTTTGTGAGGACTGTTTGTACCCTGTTTTTCGTGAGGACTGTTTGTACCCTGTTTTTTGTGAGGACTGTTTGTACCCTGTTTTTTGTGAGGACTGTTTGTACCCTGTTTTTTGTGAGGACTGTTTGTACCCTGTTTTTCGTGAGGACTGTTTGTACCCTGTTTTTTGTGAGGACTCTCCTTGCAGTAGTCGCATGTACCTGGTGAGGTACATACCAAAGGGGGCATTAGTGAGTGATGGGCCTGGTGATGGCTGAGTACAGTGTCATGATGACTGGCATAGGCCTTCATGTTATACTCCTACTTATACGTTAAGTGACATAGAAGGATTTTCTTACAGCCTTAGGCACATGTTGGCCGAAGGCCAAGTTACTGTCTACGTGACCCCCAAATCCCTGACTAGTGTGTCTACTTTTTATCAATGAGGTAGTTTCCCTGGGTGGCCGATTTCAGGAAAGATACTGCCATGCATTTGTTTCCACTGCATTTTAAGCCGTGGCTTTGGTACCAGTCATTTGTGTGTGTAAGACCTTCTTGTAAGATGTTAGGATCTTGGGAGGTTTCTGTGATTGCTCCTGGCTTGCACTCATCAGCAAACCTGGTAAGCCAGAAGTCCTTGACATTGACCTTGACTTCTGAAAAATAGATTGAAAAGAGGAGAAGGCCAAGCACAGAGCCCTGGGGAACTGCACTGGTGACTGACCTCTTTGTGGATGTGTTCTCTCCAGTCCTATCTTCCTGGGCCCTGTCTGACAACCAGCTGGCTATCCAGTGAGCTACATAGGGGTTTATGCCTATTTTCATGAGTTTGTTTACAATGCCCAAATGGAGTATTGTATCAAATGTCTTAGCTAGGTCAAATCAGGTAAAGAAGTAAACCAGCTTCATTACGCCTGACCTGCCTTTAATGAAACCAGACTTGGTTGGGTCCAGTGTCAGAAGGTTTCCTATGTCATTGGCAATCATTTCCATGATAATTCCTTCCATGGTTTTGCATATGAGACTAGACATCCACTTGATGGTCCACCCTTGTGCAGAGGGTTGACCATTGCAATCTTTCATTCAGGTGGCATGAAGCCTGTATGGGGGGGGCTATGATTGAGTAGTGACACCAGTGGCCCTGACAAGTTATATTTCAGGCATTATTAAGGAAGTATCCTGGCATATTACAGGAAATAATTTAAGATGTTTTCTTGGCCTTATACAGCACATCTTAGATATACTCGTCGCTGATTTGGAAGGATTATGTAAGATGGTATTTTCTGGGGGGGCTGAGACTTAGAGAGTGGTAAAGATGGAGCTGAATTTGTCAGCCAGAACATTTGCTATATCTCCTGGTTCCATGAATATGTCTCCATTTATCAACAATTCAGCACACTGTTTGCTGCCTTTGAGGTTTTGGACGTAGCTAAAGAAACCCTTATAGTCCTTGGCCTGGGATGTTATTTTTACTTCAAAATTTGCTTTGTTGTATGTAATTAGTCCTCTTAGTTTTCTGTTCAGTTTGATGAGGCATTTGTTATTGCTTTTGGTCTTACTCTTCATAATTTTAGCTATGACTTTTTTTTTCTTTTTTTGTACATCCAATTTAATTTTGGATTCCAACAGGGAGATTTGTTTTTTGAGTTAGTTTTGGGCTTACTTCTGGTAGACACAGCAGCCTCTGTGCAATCACTGACATGGTTGTACAAAGCTTCTATGAATAAGTCCTCATAAGCTGCTGTGTTTTATGGGTTTGGAGGGACTTGAAATTCTGACAGCTTACAACTTACAAAAAGGTAGTTTGCCTTGGAGTACTTTCTAACTGTTACATGGTTTGCTGAGGTTACAGAACTGATTCTTATTTTGAAGGAGACCACTTTATGTCTGACCTTACCAGAGGGGACATGACACCGGTGGGGTGGGGGGGGCTTGGGGGAGCTTTCTCCCATATTTGTGAGCACTAGTAAAAGTATGTGCACCAACTGATCGCGGGTGTTTGTTTTTGCGAAGTCTAGGAATCTCTGCAACTGCAAATTTGGGGTCATACATGGTTCCCAGTCTATAGAGGGGTTATTAAAGTCCCCCATGAGTATGGCATTTGGTTTAATGGTCAGGGTCTTCAGTAGTCTAAGTATGAGCTGTGGGTTTCATGAGACATAGAGGGTGACCTGTAGTTTCCTAGGATTTGGTAAGGGACTTTGTGGTCATCTGGACATGGAGGAACTCCTATGCATCATGCGGTTTAACCAAGCTAGACGTCTGCTTATTATTGATGTAGATTGAGGCACCTCCACCTCTAATCCCTGTCTGTAAAGTTACTGGTCTAAATGCATGGAAGGCACTGAAGCATTTCACTGCCTGACTACTGTGTGTGGTTTTAAACCAGTCTTAGTAACTCTACAGCTGTCCACATTTTCAAAGGTGAAGAGAGCTTGGAGAGAGCTGAATTTTTTGTTTACTTCCTGACACTGAGCAGTAGCACCTTTTGGTTTCTGAGGACATATTTTGCTATGTTGGAAGGTTTGTCAGTTTGGCACATTCTAGTAAGGCTGTAAACAGAAGGACAGCATTTTAGTTAATATTTCAAAGCTTAGAAGGAAACAGGTGCCGACCATGCTTAGTTAGTTTACCGGATCTTTCCACCCTGACAGATATTGTATCCCTGTAGAATGACATAAAAAACTAAGTTATTAAAGTCAATCATCTACTGTTTGCATTGTGGCATCATCGTTCGTGAACAAATGTAGAAGAATGGCAGGTACTCCACAACAATCGAAGCAAACCACTGAGTAAAAAATATATTCTTTATTCCATAAAGTAAGCACTTTCGCGTCTCCAAGGGCACCTCTTCAGACTTAAAACAATACTAAAATACTTCAGCTCCATTTAAATATGGTACCACTTCTAGTAAAAACAAATTAAATGCCTAATAGAAAGCACATGATAAAAGCTCTTAAAGTCACGATTCCAATATGTTCTATACTATATGCACATGTATGAAAAACATTTAATAGTGAAAGATAAAAGTATAGATATATGTGTGTGTGCATGTGCATGGAATGTGTATAAAACAGGGGGTGGGGGGCAAAACACTTGTATTGAGCTTCTACATACAAGAACTCAGCAAGGTAGAATGCTGATCAATTATAAAGACATATCAGCCTGTGACACCTAGTCCGAGATCTCCATAATGTCTCTCGTCATATAGTTTAATAAGGTATATCTCAGATCATATACACCTACGTGGAATATGCCTAAATAATACAGATACCTGCGGTACAGTGACTTGAATGCATGCATAACTTGGCAGATCCTAGCTCCTGACAGGCAATGAACATGGCTTATGCATCAGAGGAACTCTTTGTAATGAAGTTAAGCTTGATATATTGAAGATTTAGGGGAGTTATAAGATGCAATGCAATGCAGTCATGCAACAGTTGTCTCACAGCAAGAGGTTCTCTGGTTTGATTCTCGGCTGGGATGCCTTCTGTGTGAAGTCTGCATGTCTTCCCTGCATTCGTGTGGCTTTCCTCTGGGTGCTCCGGTTTCCTCACACATTCCAAAGACATGCATCTGGACTGTTTCTCCTTGGGTCTCCTGCTGAAAATAGGCTCTGTCCAAGTTGGACTTTCCCAGTAAACAAATATGAAAATAAAATAAAATGAAAAAAAATGTCTGTGTTTAAAGAAGCAAGTATGTATCTGTACAATCTGAACTTACTATTTATGAGAAAAACATCTGTTTAACGGTGCACCACTTATGAGCCTTGTTGACCTTATTAATATCTTTAGCCTCATTCATCTCAATGCACTCAGTGCACTCTCATAACTTAGCTGTCAGCTCTTCTCAGCACTTATGGCCTACTGTCTGCCTGGAAAATCTTTCTCTAGCATTTCACAGTAGCTTTTCATTCAAGCCTCTTATAAACAGACTGCAATTACCTTTGTAACCTCTGTATCCTAATAGTCATTAGCACACCCTTGTCCCCATCATTACCGCTTGGCTTTCTGCACCTACCCTAAGTGTATGACCATTAATGTAGCTGATTCTTGCTCAATGCTAGTCATTTACATAGGAACATCATTCACCCCATATCTGAGATATGCTCATGACAGCTGATCTCACCCTCAAAAATGTGGTCATTGCTAAATAGCACAGCCGTGCCTTATTTATTTATTTATTTATTATTTATTTATTTACAGTTGATTTACCAGGATTGTCCATTGGGCCCGAAGTACCCGTTTTCAATGGAGTCCTGGGGAGAAAAGCTCTTGAATAAAGATACAAAATATTACAGAAGTTTAACACATTCAGTCAAATTAATACAAATTGATAAAAATGGTGGTAAAAAACTTGACAAAAAGAGAAATGTGTGTTCAAGACAAAAAACAGAGGAATAGGTGATTACAAGCAAAGAATCTTTGGTTATGCTATATAAGACTAGCATTTCATTGTTGTAGAAAATATGTAGTATTTAGAATGGAATACTAGAGTTTAAGAATTATTAGGGTGTTATTGCTTTAGCTAATTTATAGTTTCTGGTATATATGATGTGGTGCCTGTAGGAAGCAGGCTAGACTAGGAGGGATGAGAGCAGGAACATTCCCAGGAAGATGTTAAGTGTGAGTGTAGGAGGGATGAGAGCAGGAGCATTCCCAGGAAGATGTTAAGTGTGAGTGTAGAGATTTTTTAAAAGCTGGAAGGTTAGCAGTGGTACGAATGGAGGGGGGAAGGGAGTTCCAATTGCGTGCCAGGGAAAAGGACAGCAGATTTTTTCCTGGCGAGTGAAGAGGTTTGTACAGTTCTATCAGATTTTGGTTATTAGATCTTAGGGCTCTTTGTGGCATGTGCATTTTAAAGGTGGAGCTGAGTGAGGGACAGAGAGATGGACGGAATATGAGTTTATGGGCAAAGCAGAGCTGAGTAAAGGCGAGATAGTTAGGAAGCTCAAGCCAGTTTAGTTTGTGGAGAGATAGACAGTGGTGGTTAGATGCTTTGTGGCCAGTGGCGAATTTGGCAATTTTATTATAGCATGAGGACAGTTTTGTTTTAAGGGATGATTGAAGGTTTGTTAGAAGGGGAGCCCCATATAGAAGTGAAGCAATGAGGAATGTTGTAGCAAGAGTATGTTTAGTAGATGTGGAGAGGAATTTATTATGACGATAAAGCATGCCAAGTTTATAATGTTTTTTTTTATGTTTAGTAGTAGGTGGCTATTGAATCTGAGCTGGTCATCTATCAGGACCCCTAACAGTTTGCTGTAAAACAGTTTATTTCCATAGAAAGGCTATTTATAATGCACAGCTATGCTTGGGACATGGCTGAAAATGGTCAACAGACCAACCCACCTACCCAGTTAAACAAATAAATGACAATACAAATGTATTTATTCATTTATTTTAATTTGTTAACAGGACTAGTGCAATGTTCCATCGTGACTGTTATCATTCCTGGTTGGAGTGGACATCACAAATTAGAAGGACAAGAATAACCAGCATTTAAACTATAACCCTATCGCAATTCATGTACATGGAAATACATTCAATAGTCAATGGGTAAAAACATCTTACAAGCCTGTCACACACATTGTAAATAAATCACGTAGTATTTTCTGTGAACTCAAAAAGACCATAAAGCCAGATGCAAAGATCATGTTCCACGTACCTGCAAAGAGGACTATCAGACAGGGGAAGTGAGAAGAGGGAAGTTATTGTATTTTTATAAAAGCAAGACCATTTGGCTTTTACTTTAAGGTATTTTTGTTTCCAAAACTGAGTAAATGAGCAAATTGATTTTAATTATAAAGGGAGGCATTCCCAACATTGCGGGCCCATCATAGAGAAGACATAGGGCTTGCTATAAAGTCTATTTTACAGGCTTTGCAAGGAGAGGAAGTTGAAAAGAAAGAGGCCAACACTGGTAGGCTGATGCCCTGACTATCTGATACCTTGACAGGAAAGGAAAGGCTCTAAGTTTATAGAGATTAAATAATGGTGAACAAAAAAAATGTTAGTTCTTTGTTCAACAAGTGACCATTTTGCTTTGGATAGAAGAAGGCAGAAAATTTTTTACTGAGGAAAGTATAATACATCTACAGATGTGGTTTGACATGGACTATAAAACTGACAGATTTTTTTGGAGTGGTGGCAATTATGTGCAGGCTGCCTAGCAACTGGGTGAGAAGCACGCTCTTACCAGTTGCTTTTCTATCTTTTGGAGATAGGAAATGAAGATATTTTTCTAGCCTAGAATAGAAGTGTGTTAATTGTTTCCTTTGTTGTGACCATGTGCTGCTGGTTAACTGATAAATACCAACAGCGCTAATAGCACTGTGATCTTATTCTTGTAGTGCTACTGACATGTGGTGGGTAACTGGTAAATACCAACAGCTTAATAGTACTCTGACCTTATTCATTTAGTGCTAGTGGTGTGGGCTGGTTAACTGATAAATACCAACAGCGCTAATAGCACTCTGATCTTATTCCTGTAGTCCTAGTGATGTGGGCTTGTTAACCGATAAATACCAACAGCACTAATAGCACTCTGATCTTATTCCTGTAGTCCTAGTGGTGTGGGCTGGTTAACTGATAAATACCAACAGCACTAATAGCACTCTGATCTTATTCCTGTTGTCCTAGTGATGTGGGCTTGTTAACCGATAAATACCAACAGTGCTAATAGCAGTGTGACCTTATTCCTGTAGTGCTAGTGAGGTGCGCTGTTTAATTGATAAATACCAACAGTGCTAATAGCACTGTAATCTTATTCTTGTAGTGCTACTGACATGGGGCGGTTAACTGGTAAATACCAACAGCCTAATAGTACTCTGACCTTATTCATTTAGTGCTAGTGGTGTGGGCTGGTTAACTGATAAATACCAACAGCACTAATAGCACTCTGATCTTATTCCAGTATTCCTAGTGATGTGGGCTTGTTAACTGATAAATACCACCAGTGCTAATAGCAGTGTGACCTTATTCCTGTAGTGCTAGTGAGGTGCGCTGTTTAATTGATAAATACCAACAGCGCTAATAGCACTCTGACCTTATTGCTGTAGTGCTAATGATGTGGGCTAGTTAATTGGCAAATACCAACAGCGCTAATAGCACTCTGACCTTATTCCTGTAGTGCCAGTGATGTGGGCTGGTTATCTGATATATACCAACAGCGCTGATAGCACTCTGACCTGATTCTTGTAGTGCTAGTTATGTGGGCTGGTTAACTGATAAATACCACCAGTGCTAATAACACTCTTCTTGACATGTATGGGCAGTCTATTCCAGAGTATGGGCAGTCTCTGGGTCAGGAACCTATCCCTCCACCATGTTTTTGTTCATTGTGATGACAAGGTTTAGATCAATGGAGCGTGTGGCTCTGAGGGATTGGGATTTCTTTAAGTGGAGCATGTCCAACAGCTCAGGGTTTGACATGGCCTTGTATGTTAAGCAGAGATCACCTCTGAGTAGCCAATATACCACAAAGTATAGCTGGAGTTTTTTTAGACGGTCAGCATAGGGCATCTGCTTTAGGCCTGTGATTCTTTTAGTGAAGTATTTTTACCGCCTTTCCAGCTGTTGCAGATGTCTTGTGAGGTACATACCAAACGTGGCATTGTACTTTATAATGGGTCTAATGAGGGATGATTACAGTGGGACAATGACCTCCTTTTTCTCTATGAAAAGCCCTTAGTGATGAGGTGTGCCACATAGAAGAATTTCCTGAATGTTGTGGTGATGTGATTATCCAAGGTGAGACCACTGTCCACTTGTGTCCTTACGTCTCTCATCACATTTTTGGTGTTTAGTGTACTGCCACCTATGTGGTAATTCATGGGTACATGGTTTTTCCCAAAGGGGATAACTATACATTTCTTGGCATTAAGCTTGAGCAAATGGCTCTGGCACCAAGCATCTGTTTCTTTAAGGCCCTTTTGTAGAATATCCACATCATTTGTGGATTCAAGAATGGCTCCGAGTTTGCAGTCACCTGCGAACTTTGTTAGCCAGAGTCCCTTAGTTTTGGCCTGTACTTCAGAGAAGTAGATGCCAAACAAGAGTGGTCCCAGGACTGAACTCTGAGGTACTCCACTTGTCACTTGTCTGGAGCTGGATTTGGAGTCTGTCACTTTTACAGTCTGGTTTCTGTCAGTAAGCCAGTTTGCAACCCATCGAGTGATTGAGGGATTTATTCCCAGCTAAGTAAGTTTATCTATGATTCCAGAATGGGGGATGATGTCAAAGGCCTTGGCAAGGTCCAGATAGGCTGTGTGGACCACCTTACCCTCATCCACAGCTCTGGAGACTGATTCGAAGAAGTCAATTAGGTTCAGGAGATAAGATAGGACCTTTGTGAACCCAAACTGGGTGGGGTCCAGTGTTTGAAGGTTGCCAATGTCTTTGTTTATAAGTTCCATGATAATACGTTCCATGCCCTTGCAGGTTAGGCTCTTCAGACTGATGGGACGGTAGTTCCTGGGATCCAAGATGGACCCCCTTTGTGGAGTGGGATAACTGTAGCTGTGCGCCACTCAGTGGGCACGAAGCCTAAGGTGA
Organism: Protopterus annectens; assembly: GCF_019279795.1. Classification (NCBI taxonomy): domain Eukaryota; kingdom Metazoa; phylum Chordata; order Ceratodontiformes; family Protopteridae; genus Protopterus; species Protopterus annectens. The sequence goes on from NC_056748.1 coordinate 92,873,302, forward strand.
GGCTATGATTAAACATGACACTTAGATGAGGTGCCAGTACATTTTGTAGTTCATGTAGCACACAGCCCAGGATGTCATCTGGTCCCATGGATGCTGTATTCTTAGCATTGGAGAGTGCGGTTTCTGCCTGTGTGGCCATGATTACCAGAATTTGGCAATCTTTTGGTATTGAGATGGGCCCTTTAGGGGGTGAGAGGGGGGGTGAAGTTGGCACTAAATCAATCGGCCAAGATATTGGCAATATCCTTGGGATCAGTATATTTAATGCCATTCTGTTGTAGCTCAGAGCAGATCTGAGCATTGCCATTTAGATTCTTCTCATAACTATAGAATGCCTTGTGGTTGTCTTTGGAGTCTTTGGCAGTTTTATTTTTGTAACTAGCTTTGGAGGATTTTATGAGGGATCTCAGCTTCTTATTGAGGCTGGTAAGGGAGACTTTTGCATTCTGGGATTTTCCTCTTTTCTGCAACAGTTTCTTTCTTCTGTTGTATAGTTTGTTTATGGTAGGGGACCACCAGATTGGTTTCCTTTTTTTGGAGGACAGCATCTTGGTTCTATTTGGGATGGCATGAATCATGCACAAGTGGATGTGCTTATACAGTGCCTTAGTGTAGGATTCAGCAGTCGAACCTTCAGCTCCCATCTGCATGGGTGTCATGAAGTTTGTTACTTCAGACTTGAGTAGCATGGAGATGGCTTTGGAGACGTTTTTTACAGAGGTTTCATTACTGGGGGGTGGGGGAGGGATGTGGATGTCAAGGGTGATTTGCTTATGGTCAGAGCTGACCAATGAGGGAGTGCCTACTGGTGTAGAGCATCTATCTCCCATGTAGGTAATGACCAGGACTAGGATATTGGAGCCCCTGGTGGAACAATGGATTAGTTGATCCAGGGCGGTGGAATTATAAATTCCAACAACCGTTGGGAAAATGTGTTGGACCCGAGTAGTTTTCCCATTTAATGCCAGGGTAGTTGAAATCACCCAGTATTAGGGAATAAGGTCTCAATAGTGCTAGTGATGTGAGCTGGTTAAATGATAAATACCAACAGTGCTAATAGCACTCTGGCCTTATTCCTGTAGTGCTAGTGATGTGGGCTAGTTCAATAATAAATACCAACAGTGCTAAAAGCACTCTGATCATATCCTTGTAGTGCTAGTGATGTGGGCTGGTTAACTGATAAATACCAACAGCGCTAATAGCACTGTGACCTTATTCCTGTAGTGATAGTTATGTGGTCTGGTTAACTGATAAATACAAACAGCACAAATAGCACTGTAGTGCTAGTAATGTGGGCTGGTTAAATGACAAATAGCAACAGCGCTAATAGCACTGTGACCTTGTTCCTGTACTGCTAGTGATGTGGGCTGCTTAACTGATAAATACCAACAGTGCTAATAGCACTGTGACCTTATTTTTGTAGTGCTAGTGATGTGGGCTGGTTAACTGATAAATGCCAACAGTGCTAATAGTACTGTGACCATATTTTTGAGGTGCTAGTGATGTGGGTTGGTTATTTGATAAATAACAGCAGCGCTTATAGCACTGTGACCTTATTCATGTAGTGCTAGTGATGTGGGCTAGTTACCAGATATACCAATAGTGCTAACAGCACTGTGACCTTATTCCTGTAGTGCCAGTGAAGTGGGATGGTTAAGTGATAAATACCAACAGCGCTAATAGAACTGTGACTTTATTCCTGCAGTGCTAGTAATGTGGGTTGGTTAACTGATAAAATACCAACAGGGCTAATAGCACTCTGACCTTATTCGTGTACTGCTAGTGATGTGGGCTGGTTAACTGATAAATAGCAATAGTGCTAATAGCACTGCAACCTCATTACTGTAGTGCTAGTGATGTGGGCTGGATAACTGATAAATACCAACAGTGCTTATAGCACTGTGACCTTATTCCTGTAGTGCTAGTGATGTGGGCTACTTAACTGATATATTGCAACAGCGCTAATAGCATTCTGACCTTTTTTCTGTAGTGCTAGTGATGTGGGGCTGGTTAACTGATAAATACCAACAGTGCTAATAGCACTGTGACCTTATTCCTGTAGTGCTAGTGATGTGGGCTGGTTAACTGATAAATACCAACAGTGCTAATAGCACTGTGACCTTATTCCTGTAGTGCTAGTGATGTGGGCTGGTTAATTGATAAATACCAACAGTGCTAATTGCATTGTGACCTTATTCCTATAGTTCTAGTGATGTGGGCTGGTTAACTGATAAATAGCAACAGAGCTAATCACACTGTGACCATATTCCTGTAGTGCTAGTGATGTAGGCTGGTTAAGTGATAAATACCAACAGCGCTAATAGCATGGTGACCTTATTCCTGTAGTGCTAGTGACATCGGCTGATTAACTGATAAATACCAACAGTGCTAATAGCATTGTTACCTTATTCCTGTAATGCTAGTGATGTGGGCTGGTTAACTGATAAATACCAACAGCGCTAATAGCACTGTGACCTTATTCCTGTAGTGATAGTTATGTGGTCTGGTTAACTGATAAATACAAACAGCACAAATAGCACTGTAGTGCTAGTAATGTGGGCTGGTTAAATGACAAATAGCAACAGCGCTAATAGCACTGTGACCTTGTTCCTGTACTGCTAGTGATGTGGGCTGCTTAACTGATAAATACCAACAGTGCTAATAGCACTGTGACCTTATTTTTGTAGTGCTAGTGATGTGGGCTGGTTAACTGATAAATGCCAACAGTGCTAATAGTGCTGTGACCATATTTTTGAGGTGCTAGTGATGTGGGTTGGTTATTTGATAAATAACAACAGCACTTATAGCACTGTGACCTTATTCATGTAGTGCTAGTGATGTGGGCTAGTTACCAGATATACCAATAGTGCTAACAGCACTGTGACCTTATTCCTGTAGTGCCAGTGAAGTGGGATAGTTAAGTGATAAATACCAACAGCGCTTATAGAACTGTGACTTTATTCCTGCAGTGCTAGTAATGTGGGTTGGTTAACTGATAAAATACCAACAGGGCTAATAGCACTCTGACCTTATTCGTGTACTGCTAGTGATGTGGGCTGGTTAACTGATAAATAGCAATAGCGCTAATAGCACTGCGACCTTATTACTGTAGTGCTAGTGATGTGGGCTGGATAACTGATAAATACCAACAGTGCTTATAGCACTGTGACCTTATTCCTGTAGTGCTAGTGATGTGGGCTACTTAACTGATATATTTCAACAGCGCTAATAGCATTCTGACCTTTCTTCTGTAGAGCTAGTGATGTGGGGCTGGTTAACTGATAAATACCAACAGTGCTAATAGCGGTCTGACCTTATTCCTGTAGTGCTAGAGAGGTGGTGCTGGTTAACTGATAAATACCAACAGTACTAATAGCACTGTGACCTTATTCCTGTAGTGCTAGTGATGTGGGCTGGTTAACTGATAAATACCAACAGTGCTAATAGCACTGTGACCTTATTCCTGTAGTGCTAGTGATGTGGGCTGGTTAATTGATAAATACCAACAGTGCTAATTGCATTGTGACCTTATTCCTAGAGTTCTAGTGATGTGGGCTGGTTAAATGATAAATAGCAACAGAGCTAATCACACTGTGACCATATTCCTGTAGTGCTAGTGATGTAGGCTGGTTAAGTGATAAATACCAACAGCGCTAATAGCATGGTGACCTTATTCCTGTAGTGCTAGTGACATCGGCTGATTAACTGATAAATACCAACAGTGCTAATAGCATTGTGACCTTATTCCTGTAATGCTAGTGATGTGGGCTGGTTAACTGATAAATATCAACAGCTTTAATAGCACTGTGATCTTGTTCCTGTACCTCTTGTGAAGTGGGATGGTTAAGTGATAAATACCAACAGCGCTAATAGAACTGTGACTTTATTCCTGCAGTGCTAGTAATGTGGGTTGGTTAACTGATAAAATACCAACAGGGCTAATAGCACTCTGACCTTATTCGTGTACTGCTAGTGATGTGGGCTGGTTAACTGATAAATAGCAATAGTGCTAATAGCACTGCAACCTTATTACTGTAGTGCTAGTGATGTGGGCTGGATAACTGATAAATACCAACAGTGCTTATAGCACTGTGACCTTATTCCTGTAGTGCTAGTGATGTGGGCTACTTAACTGATATATTGCAACAGTGCTAATAGCATTCTGACCTTTTTTCTGTAGTGCTAGTGATGTGGGCTGGTTAATTGATAAATACCAACAGTGCTAATTGCATTGTGACCTTATTCCTATAGTTCTAGTGATGTGGGCTGGTTAACTGATAAATAGCAACAGAGCTAATCACACTGTGACCATATTCCTGTAGTGCTAGTGATGTAGGCTGGTTAAGTGATAAATACCAACAGCGCTAATAGCATGGTGACCTTATTCCTGTAGTGCTAGTGACATCGGCTGATTAACTGATAAATACCAACAGTGCTAATAGCATTGTGACCTTATTCCTGTAATGCTAGTGATGTGGGCTGGTTAACTGATAAATACCAACAGCGCTAATAGCACTGTGACCTTATTCCTGTAGTGATAGTTATGTGGTCTGGTTAACTGATAAATACAAACAGCACAAATAGCACTGTAGTGCTAGTAATGTGGGCTGGTTAAATGACAAATAGCAACAGCGCTAATAGCACTGTGACCTTGTTCCTGTACTGCTAGTGATGTGGGCTGCTTAACTGATAAATACCAACAGTGCTAATAGCACTGTGACCTTATTTTTGTAGTGCTAGTGATGTGGGCTGGTTAACTGATAAATGCCAACAGTGCTAATAGTACTGTGACCATATTTTTGAGGTGCTAGTGATGTGGGTTGGTTATTTGATAAATAACAACAGCGCTTATAGCACTGTGACCTTATTCATGTAGTGATAGTGATGTGGGCTAGTTACCAGATATACCAATAGTGCTAACAGCACTGTGACCTTATTCCTGTAGTGCCAGTGAAGTGGGATAGTTAAGTGATAAATACCAACAGCGCTTATAGAACTGTGACTTTATTCCTGCAGTGCTAGTAATGTGGGTTGGTTAACTGATAAAATACCAACAGGGCTAATAGCACTCTGACCTTATTCGTGTACTGCTAGTGATGTGGGCTGGTTAACTGATAAATAGCAATAGCACTAATAGCACTGCGACCTTATTACTGTAGTGCTAGTGATGTGGGCTGGATAACTGATAAATACCAACAGTGCTTATAGCACTGTGACCTTATTCCTGTAGTGCTAGTGATGTGGGCTACTTAACTGATATATTTCAACAGCGCTAATAGCATTCTGACCTTTCTTCTGTAGTGCTAGTGATGTGGGGCTGGTTAACTGATAAATACCAACAGTGCTAATAGCGGTCTGACCTTATTCCTGTAGTGCTAGAGAGGTGGTGCTGGTTAACTGATAAATACCAACAGTGCTAATAGCACTGTGACCTTATTCCTGTAGTGATAGTGATGTGGGCTGGTTAACTGATAAATACCAACAGTGCTAATAGCACTGTGACCTTATTCCTGTAGTGCTAGTGATGTGGGCTGGTTAATTGATAAATACCAACAGTGCTAATTGCATTGTGACCTTATTCCTAGAGTTCTAGTGATGTGGGCTGGTTAAATGATAAATAGCAACAGAGCTAATCACACTGTGACCATATTCCTGTAGTGCTAGTGATGTAGGCTGGTTAAGTTATAAATACCAACAGCGCTAATAGCATGGTGACCTTATTCCTGTAGTGCTAGTGACATCGGCTGATTAACTGATAAATACCAACAGTGCTAATAGCATTGTGACCTTATTCCTGTAATGCTAGTGATGTGGGCTGGTTAACTGATAAATATCAACAGCTTTAATAGCACTGTGACCTTGTTCCTGTACCTCTTGTGATGTGGACTGGTTAACTGATAAATACCAACAGTGCTAATAGAACTGTGACCTTATTCCTGTAGTGCTAGTAATGTGGGCTGGTTAAATGACAAATACCAACAGTGCTAATAGTGCTGTGACCTTGTTCCTGTACTGCTAGTAATGTGGGCTGGTTAAGTGATAAATACCAGCAGCACTAATAGCACTGAGACCTTATTCCTGTAGTGCTACTAATGTGGGCTGGTTAAATGACAAATACCAACAGTGCTAATAGCACTGTGACCTTGTTCCTGTACTGCTAGTAATGTGGGCTGGTTAACTGACAAATACCAAGAGTGATAATAGCACTGTGACCTTATTATTGTAGTGCTAGTGATGTGGGCTGGTTAACTGATAAACAGCAACAGTGCTAATAGTACTGTGACCTTATTCCTGAGGTGCTAGTGATGTGGGCTGGTTATTTGATAAATAACAACAGCATTTATAGCACTGTGACCTTATTTATGTAGTGCTACTGATGTGGGCTAGTTACCTGATATATAACAACAGCGCTAACAGTACTGTGGCCTTATTCCTGTAGTGCTAGTGAAGTGGGATGCTTAAGTGATAAATACCAACAGCGCTAATAGCACTGTGACTTTATTCCTGTAGTGCTAGTAATGTGGGCTGGTTAACTGATAAAATACCAGCAGTGCTAATAGCACTCTGACCTTATTCCTGTATTGCTAGTGATGTGGTCTGGTTAACTGATAAATACCAAGAGTGCTAATAGCACTGTGACCTTATTATTGTAGTGCTAGTGATGCAAGCTGGTTAACTGATAAATACCAAGAGTGCTTATAGCACTGTGACCTTATTCCTATAGTGCTAGTGATGTGGGCTAGTTAACTGATATATACCAACAGTGCTAATAGCACTCTGACCTTATGTCTGTAGTGCTAAAGATGTGGGCTGGTTTACTGATAAATACCAACAGCGCTAATAGCACTCTGACCTTTTTTCTGTAGTACTAGTGATGTGGGGCTGGTTAACTGATAAATATAAACAGTGCTAATAGCAGTCTGACCTTATTCCTGTAGTGCTAGTGAGGTGGCAATGGTTAACTGATAAATACCAATAGTGCTAATAGCACTGTGACCTTATTTCTGTAGTGCTAGTGACATAGGCTGGTTAACTGATAAATACTAACAGTGCTAATAGCACTGTGACCTTATCCCTGTAGTGTTAGTAATGTGGGCTGGTTAACTGATAAATAGCAACAGTACTAATAGTACTCTGACCTTATTCCTGTAGTGCTAGTGATGTGGGCTTGTTAACCGACAAATACCAACAGTGCTAATAGCAGTCTGACCTTATTCCTGTAGTGCTAGTGAGGTGGCACTGGTTAACTGATAAATACCAATAGTGCTAATAGCACTGTGACCTTATTTCTGTAGTGCTAGTGACGTAGGCTGGTTAACTGATAAATACTAACAGTGCTAATAGCACTGTGACCTTATTCCTGTAGTGTTAGTGATGTGGGCTGGTTAACTGATAAATAGCAACAGTGCTAATAGTACTCTGACCTTATTCCTGTAGTGCTAGTGATGTGGGCTTGTTAACCGACAAATACCAACAGTGCTAATAGCACTCTGACCCTATTCCTGTAGTGCTAGTGATGTGGGCTGGTTAACTGATCAATACCAAGAGTGCTAATAGCACTGTGAGCTTATTTCTGTAGTGCTAGAGATGTTGGCTGGTTAAATAATAAATACCAACAGTGCTAATAGCGCTATAACCTTGTTCCTTTAGTGCTTGTGATGTGGGCTGGTTAACTGATAAATACCATCAGTGGTAATAGCACTCTTATCTTGTTCCTGTAGTGCTAGTGATGTGGGCTGGTTAAATGATAAATACCAACACTGCTAATAGCACTCTGACCTTATACCTATAGTGCTAGTGATGTGGGTTGGTTAACTGATAAATAGCAAAAGTGCAAATAGCACTCTGAATTTTACCTGTAGTGCTAGTGATGTTGGTTGGTTAATGAGTAAATGACTACAGTGCTAATAGCACTGTGACCTTGTTCCTTTAGTACTAGTGATTTTGGCTGGTTAACTGATAAATACCAACAGTGCTGATAGCATTGTGACCTTATTCCTGTAGTGTTAGTGATGTGGGCTGGTTAACTGATAAATACCAACAGTGCTAATAGCACTGTGACATTGTTCCTGTACTGCTAGTGATGTGGGCTGGTTAACTGATAAATACCAGCAGCACTAATAGTGCTGTGACCTTATTATTGTAGTGCTAGTGATGTGGGTTGGTTAACTGTTAAATAATATCAGCACTTATAGCACTGTGGTCTTATTCCTGTAGTACTAGTGATGTGGGCTAGTTAACTTATAAATACCAACAGTGCTAATAGCACTCTTGACCTTATTCCTGTAGTGCTAGTGATGTGGGCTGTTTAACTGATAAATACCAACAGAGCTAATAGGACTGTGACATTGTTCCTGTACTGCTAGTGATGTGGGCTGGTTAACTGATAAATAATATCAGCACTTATAGCACTGTGGTCTTATTCCTGTAGTACTAGTGATGTGGGCTAGTTAACTTATAAATACCAACAGTGCTAATAGCACTCTTGACTTTATTCCTGTAGTGCTAGTGATGTGGGCTGTTTAACTGATAAATACCAACAGAGCTAATAGGACTCTAACCTTTTTCCTGTTGTGTTAGTGATGTAGGGTTGGTTAACTGATAAATAACAACAATGCTAATAGCACTCTAACCTTATTGCTGTAGAGCTAGTGATGTGGGCTGGTTAACTGATAAATACCAACAACGCTAATAGCAGGGTGACATTATGCCTGTAGTGCTAGTAAGATCGGCTGGTAAACTGATAAATACCAACACTGCTAATAGCACTCTGACCTTATTCCTGTAGTGATAGTAATGTGAGCCGCTTAATTGACAAAAATCAACATTGCTAATAGCACTGTGACTTATTCTTGTAGTGCTAGTGATGTGGGCTGGATAACTGATAAATACAAACAGTGCTAATAGCACTTTAACCTAATTCCTGTAGTACTAGTGATGTTGGCTGGTGAACTGGTAAATACCTACAGTGTTAGTAGCACTCTGACCATACTCCTGTAGTGCTAGTGATGTGGGGTGGTTAACTGATAAATTTCAACAGTGCTAATAGCACTGTGACCTTGTTCCTGTAGTGTTAGTGATATCAGCTCGTTAAATGATAAATACCAACAGTGCTAATAACATTGTGACCTTATATTTGTATTGCTAGTGATGTGGGCTGGTTTACTGATATATACCAACAGTGCTAAAAGCACTGTGACCTTATTCCTGTAGTGCTAGTAATGTGGGTTGTTTAACTGAAAAATACCAAGAGTGCTAATAGCACTCTGACCTTACTCCTGTAGTGCTAGTAATGTGGTGCTGGCTAACTGATAAATACCAACAGTGCTAATAGGACTGTGACCTTATTTCTGTAGTGCTATAGATGTGTGCTGGTTAACTGATAAATGCCAACAGTGCTGATAGCACTGTGACCTTATTCCTGCAGTGCTAGTGATGTGGGCTGGTTTAGTGATAAATACAAGTGTGCAAATAGCAATGTGCCCAAATTCCTGTAGCACTAATGATGTGGGCTGGTTAACTGATAAGTACCAACAACACTAATAGCACTGTGACTTTGTGTCTGTAGTGCCAGTGATGTGGGCTGGTTAACTGATAAATACCAACCATGGTAATAGCATTCTGACCTTATTCCTGTAGTGCTAGTGATGTGGGCTGGTTAACTGATGAATACCAACAGCGCTAATAGCACTGTGACCTTATTCCTTTAGTGCTAGTGATGTAGGCGGTAAATTGGTAAATAACAACAGCACTTATAACACTGTGACCTTATTCCTGTAGTGCTAGTGATGTGGGCTAGTTACCTGCTATATACCAACAGAGCTAACAGCACTTTGACCTTATTCCTAAAGTGCTAGTGATGTGGGATGGTTAAGTGATAAATACCAACAGAGCTAATAGCACTGTGACTTTATTCTTGTAGTGCTAGTGATGCGGGCTGGTAAACTGATAAATACCAACAGTGATAATAGCACTCTGACCTTATTCCTTTAGTGCTAGTGATGTGGACTGGTTAACTGATAAATACCATCAGTGCTAATAGCACTGTGACCTTATTCCTGTAGTGCTAGTGATGTGGGGCAGGGTAACTGATAAATAACAACAGTGCTAATAGCACTGTGACCTTATTCCTGTAGTGCTAGTGATGTGGGCTGGTTTACTTATAAATACCAACAGTTCGACTAGCACTCTAACCTTATTCCTGTAGTGTTAGTGATGTGGACTGGCTAAATGATAAATACCAAAAGTGGTAATAGCACTGTGACCTTATTCCTGTAGTGCAAGTGATGCGGGCTGGTTAACTGATGAATACCAACAGTGCTAATAGCACTCTGACCTTCTACCTGTAGTGCTAGTGATGTCGACTGGTGAACTGACAAATACCAACAGTACTAATAACACTCTGACTTTATTCGTGTTGTGCTAGTGATGTGGGTGGTTAACTGGTAAATACCAACAATGCTAATATCACTCTGACCTTATTCCTGTAGTGTAAGTAATGTGGGCTGGTTAAATGATAAATACCAACAGCGCTAATAGCACTCTGACCTTATTCCTGTAGTTCTAGTGATGTGGGCTGATTAACTGATAAATACCAACAGTGCTAACAGCACTTTGACATTACTCCTGCAGTGCTAGTAACTGATAAATAACAACAGTGCTATTAGCACTCTGACCTTATTCCTGTAGTGCTAGTGATGTGGGCTGGTTAACAGGTAAATGACTACAGTGCTAATAGCACTGTAACCTTGCTCCTGTAGTGCTAGTGATTTTGGCTATTTAACTGATAAATACCAATAGTGCTAATAGCACTGTGACCTTATTCCTGTAGTGCTAGTGATGTGGGCTGGTTAACTGATAAATACCAACAGTGCTAGTAGCATTGAGACCTTATTCCTGTAGTGCTAGTGATGTGGGCTGGTTAACTGATAAATACCAACAGTGCTAGTAGCATTGAGACCTTATTCCTGTAGTGCTAGTGATGTGGGCTGGTTAACTGATAAATACCAACAGTGCTAGTAGCATTGAGACCTTATTCCTGTAGTGCTAGTGATGTGGGCTGATTAACTGATAAATACCAACAGCACTAATTGCACTGTAACCTTTCTCCAACAGTGCTAGTGACGTGGGCTAGTTAACTGATAAATACCAACAGTGCTAATAGCACTGTGACCTTATTCCTGTAGTGATAGTGATGTGGGCTGAGCACTGTGACCTTATTCCTGTAGTGATAGTGATGTGGGCTGCAGTGCTAATAGGACTGTGACCTTATACCTTTATTGGTAGTGATGTGCTGGTGAACTGATAAATACCAACAATGCTAATAGCACTCTGACCTTATTCCTTTAGTGCTACTGATTTGGGCTGGTTAACTGATTAATAGCAACAGCACTAATAGCACTTTGGCCTTATTCCTGGAGCACTAGTGGTGTGGGCTGGCTTGTTTCATTTACAGTAGCGGCACTTGAAAGGTAGACCATACACAGTGCTTTTGTTTTGCTGTAATGTAATCACACTACTACATCTGTGGTGTTCAGTGATTAAGCACGTTAAATGTAAGAAAATGACAGCCTCTAAGAAGAAATGCAAAAAACGCCTGTTTTCGTTGTTGTGCTGAAATTATTTTCTCTCCGTTATTTATTTATTTTTTGACTGCCATCATTAGGCAGTCGTGATCCTGCCTGTCAGCAGTCAGAAGTGTCACACTAAACTAGCTAACTATTATAACTAACTGCTCACAGGAGGTAATAAGGCAAGGAGTGGGCTGTTCTACATGTTAGGGAAACACAAGGTAGGAGTTTGTTCAATAGGGTTACACCTTTTATGTGTGATTTGCCAGTTGGTGGTATTTGGGATAGCTTTTGCCTTGTGGCAGGTATCATTTTTTTCCCCATTAAAAGTAAGATGGATGTTATTCCAAATAAAAGAGACAAATACGTCTCTAAAGATTACAATTCTTAATTGCAATCCCAGCTCACATAAAAATGACCTAGGAAATGGAGCTTTGAATAGGTGCTTTATAACTGAATAGGGGCTTTATAACTGAATAGGTGCTTTATAACTGAATAGGGGCTTTATAACTGAATAGGGGCTTTATAACTGAACAGGTGCTTTATAACTGAACAGGGGCTTTTACTTCAGGAAAGCAGACGATGGTAGGAGAGGGTAACTGATTATCAGTCTTCCTTCACAACAATGCAGCCAAGAAAACTAATTTGAAAGAATATTAGAATAAAGCTAGAATGCTAAAAAATTGACCAAAATAAACTGAATCAGGCCACTCAGAACAATAAAGTAGATCCTTTTACTTACTGCAAGTGATGATGCAAATTATTTTGTTGAACTCATCCTCAGCATTTTGGACAGTGTTGCTCCATTCAAAGCTTTCAAAACAAAGCACATTCCTTGTTCAGAAATGACAGACTTACTTAAACAAATGATTTCCCAATGGGGGTCACCTGTAGTTTGTCAACATGCATCCCAAGGGGGTCACCTGTAGTTGGTCAACATGCGTCTAAATGGAGTCACCTGTAGTTGGTCAACATGCGTTAGTTTTGAGTGCATTTAATTTTAATTAAAGTGATCCAGTGAAATGCAGTTCAAAAAGAGTGAACGGAGCTACTGTGTTTGTGAGAGATCTCCGAATACCAGAGGCAGGTGAATTTTCCATTTTCTGCAGTATTGTGTGATCTGGGAGTTGGTATATTTAAGTTAGCAGGGGTATGGGAGATGCAACTCCCCATGCTGGGGAGGGTGCAACGGGGCGTGCCCTTGCAAAAAACACTTGTGTTTTCAAAGTGCTTTACTTTGATAGATCCATTCTTTGATAGGTTGTTAATGGCAGAATGGATCTAGAAGTAAGCGCACTTTGATTGATTGCCATAAATCTGTACAGAGATAGGGCCACAGGAAGCATACATGAATGACACACTGATTACTTCATATATCCAGGACATACAACTCAATAACTACTGTGAAACAATCACTGCACAGCAAAAAATTTAATTTTTTTCACTGTTAGTCAAAATAAACTTACCATGTCTGATACACTGTGGATGAAATTGAAACTTCTTCTTCACAAAGGAAATATATCAGCCCATCTCCCCATGGATGCAGAACATAAAGTTTCTGTACTCTGTAAACGACGTTCAGATCACAAACCAGCTCTGCTCATTTTCTTGCAGCTGTAAGGAGTCCATCAATGTACATAAACAATGTTAACATTAAATTTAAAGAGGTGGGCCATGCCAGAATGTATGAACCAAAGTTAATGGCACAGGCTTCCTTGGCACTGACCACATTTCCCTAACTTTATTAAACTTCCTGCTGCATGTATTGGTATTAATGGGGTTATACCAGAGAAGACTGCCTTACTAGTGGGAAATAAGCCTATGCCATTAAATGATACAAAAGAGACAACTCAGCTGAAGCTGATGATTTCAACAGTATATCAGTTTTGAATAGTTATACGCAATTAACAGAGTAGGAGGTGCAATGGCAGCTAACAGATTTCATGAACTCCAGCTGGATTCTAAATCACTCTCAGCAAATTGTGTAAAAGGCTTCTCAGTAAATACAACCATATTTACAGCAAGTGACTGCCTACCAAAGAGTCTCAACAAAGGAGAAATAGCTGCTTCTGTTCTTCTCATTTTCTCCAAACCATTCGATACCATATTAGTCATGCCTGCCCCTTAGGATATCTGGCTGAAATCGGTATCCTGAAAACTGTGTAAATTAATTCTCTAGTTACATGACAGACAGACGATATAAAGTCAAATGGAAATCTGAGTACTATAGTGATTATGTCTCTCAAAAAATAAAAAAAAGCATTCCACAGGGATCCTTAATTGGGCCTCTTCTTTTCTGCATCTACATAAATAATTTGTCCCTTCAGTGTGGAGACCTGCTAACGTTACAATACTCAGGCACTACTGCAAGTCTCAGGAAAAGCGCAGCTTGCAAACGTGCACAGATTTCATTTCATATTAGATGTTCCCATCTAGAATCATGGATTACTGACTCTTTCATATTAAATGCTAATAAAAGAAAATACTTTTTTTACGAATAATTGCAAAACTGCAGACTGCCTTGTTATATCCAGAATTATCGAAGAAAAAGCCATCATGTAGAAGTTTTATTTGATAGCTCAGTAAGCACTGTTCTACGTATTCACTTAAGACTTAAAATATGTCAGTGAGATATTTCTGACTACCCAGTATAAGAAACTAGTTGCTTTCTGGTATAGCCTTTAAAAGTGACAGCTGCTTGCCTTTTTGTAAACTACTTAATGTCCTTGTAATAATAATGGATTTGCTAACGGGTAATGTAAAAAAGATGGGCAGTAGCTACAACAAGACTGATAAGTCTGACCGTCTTGCTCTTTTAGGGACAGATCACTGCTTCTTGACTAAGGTCTCAAACTGAGTTCTGTTTATCAGAAACCTTATTTGCTTTCACATTCAGTTCTTAAGTCATTTGCACCAAGTGACTCCTTCACATGGACTCTTTACTCAAATTGCATAGACCCAGCAGATGTCTTTGCTCTTCAGATTGTTAACCAATGCATCCTCCAAAAGCCTGCAACCACACTCGTTCATGTATGTATGGCAGAAGTCTGACCAGGAGGTGGGATTAGCTTTCGTTAATATTGTAAAACTATTGATACTGTTCGCTGGGACTTTCGACTTGAACTGCTGTAACAAAGAATAGATGGACACAAGTTTGTAAAATTGATAAAAGTATTATTATATGATAAACCAACTTTTAGAGTAATAGTTAATGGGAGACTCTCAGACATAAGAGGGCTAGAACAGGGTACCAGACAAGTTTGCCACCTTTGCCCAGGATTGTTTGTTTTAGTGATGTGGACTAGTGACCAGAGTGCATCACTTGCTTAAGGCAATGTGGATGCAAGATTGAATAGTCATCTGTTTTGTGGCATTCGCTGATGATTGTGTACTAATGAGTACAACCATTCTGCAGCTATTCTCAATATTTTTAAGGAATTCAGTGAGGTCTCACGTCTACAATGCAACTACTCAAAATCAACCCTAATTAGATGAGATGCCATTGAAAAGGAATCAACATTGGACAATATCTCTGCTGTCCACAAATTTGAAGTAGCTTGGGATAACAATAGGACATACCTGGGAAGACATGATTACCATTAATGTGGAGAGGTTAAAGAATAAGGTTAGATAATTAGGGCTGATATAAGAGAAATGTAACAGATTATCTGGGAAAATACAGGCTGCCAAGACTATGATACCCCCCATATAAGTTACCTCCTCAGGAATATCTCTTCCTGATCAGCATCCAGCTATTGGGGAACTGCAGGAGTTATTAAATATGTACACACTTGGATCCTCTAGGCAAAGAATTAGTGCATCAATAGTCTGCACCCACCAATGCTATGGGGTATGGCTGTTACCACACTTACCTGCATATGCAATTGATTTTCAATTGTCCCAATATCTAAAATGGTCTGAATAAACAGAAGCAAAGCATGTAGGTGGATATACCAATTTGGGCACCCTAGCTTTAGACATAGGTTCATAGGTTCATTCATAGATAGGTACTAGGCTATCTGCCCGAGGGCATTTATAAGCCTAGCCAGAGTGTGTCAGCTTTCACCTCCCCATTGATTAATTAACTGAGCCTCTGTCAAGGAGAGCCAATGAAGTGATCCCAGGGGTGTATTTTCTGTTACCCATCCACTCGTCAAGGTTTCTCTTGAAGAGTGTTAGTGAGGGGGCTCTGCCTAATGTAGTTAGGAATTTTGTTCCAAAGCATAGGTAGTCTCTGTGACAGGATTCTATCCCTCCAGCATGTTCTATTTATTGTTGTGACGAGGTTTAGCTCACTAGAGCGAGTGACTTGCAGTGACTTGGACTTCTTTAGGTGGAACATGTCCATCAATTCTGAGTTGGACATGGCTTTGTAAGTCAGGCAGAGATCACCTCTGAGTAAGCGATATGCCACGGAGTACAGCTGGAGTTTTTCCAGTCGGGCTGCATAGGACATATGTTTGAGACCAGTAATCCTCTTGGTGAGGTACATTTGTGGTATTTCCAGCTGTTGGAAGTGTCTTGTGAGGTACATCCCAAATGGGGCATTGTACTCTGATTGGTCTGATGAGTGACGAGTAGAGGGGCACTATAACCTCTTTATTTCTAGATGTGAACCCTTTAGTAATTAGATGGGCTACATAGAAGGATTTCCTAACTACTTTGGCAATATGATTGTCAAAGGAGAGATTACTATCTACCTGGGTCCCCAGATCTCTTATTACCTCTTTTGTATTAAGGGGGATGCCACCTATGTGGTAATTCATGGGTGTTTTGTTTTTCCCAAATGGGATGACTATACATTTTTTGGCATTTAGCTTGAGACCATGACTTTGACACCAAGTGTCCGTCTCAGTAAGGCCCTTTTGGAGAATGTCTGTGTTAGCCGGAGAGTCAGTTATGGCTCCCAGTTTGCAATCATTGGCAAACTTGGTTAGCCATAGTGCTTCTGTGTTTGCCTGTACTTCTGAGAAGTATATGCTGAACAGTAGTGGTCCCAGGACCAAGCCTTGTGGGACACCACTTATGACTGGTTTAGAGTTGGACCTGGAGCCCGCTATTCTTACCGTTTGAGTTCTGTCTGTAAGCCAGTTGGCAACCCATCTCGTGACATAGGGGTTTATGTTCAGGCTGGTGAGTTTTTCTATGATTCCCAAGTGGGGAATGGTGTCAAAAGCCTTGGTGAGGTCAAGGTAGGCTGTGTGAACTACCTTCCCCTTATCTATGGCCTTGGTGACTATCTCGAAGAAGTCAACCAGGTTTAGTAGGCATGATCTGCCCTTAACAAAGCCGAACTGGGTCAGGTCAAGTGTTTGGAGGTTCCCAATGTCTTTGTTAATGAGTTCCATGATGATGCGCTCCATAGCCTTGCAGACCAGGCTAGTCAGGCTTATGGGGCGATAGTTACCAAGGCCAGTTGTGGCCCCACCTTTGTGGAGTGGAATAACCATTGCTGTGCGCCATTCTATGGGCACGTAGCCTGTGGAGAGGCTGAGGTTGAACAGTGTGTTTAGGTGGGGGGGGTTAGTTCGTTCTGTAGTTCATGCAAGACACAGCCTTGGACACCATCTGGCCGCATTGACGCTGTGCTTTTGGCTTTTGAAAGGGCTGTTTTCACCTGTGCGTCTGTGATTTCCAGGACACTACACTTTTCCGGTATTGTTGTGGGCCCTTTTGGGGGTGAGAGGGGGATGAAGTTTGCACTGAATCTATCTGCCAGGATGTTGGCAATATCAGTGGGTTCAGTATATTTTGTACTATTCTGTACTAGCTCAGAGCATATCTGCGAGTTGCCACTTAGATTCTTGACATAGCTAAAGAAGGCTTTGTGGTTAACTTTTGAATCCTTGGCTATTTTTCTTTCAAAGTTAGCCTTGGAGGATTTTATGAGGGACCTTAGTTTCTTACTGATACTGATCAGGGATGTCTTTCCTTCTTGGGATTTGCTTTTTTTCTGAACTAGTTTCCTCCTTCTATTGTATAGCTTGTTTATGGCAAGGGTCCACCAGACTGGTTTCCTTATCTTAGGGGAGTGAGTCTTGGTTTTGCTAGGGATGGCACGATCCATGCATCCTTGTAGGTGCTCATAGAGTGCATTTGTAAAGGTTTCTGCATCTTGGACAATTGAGTGTCATGCACAATTGAGTAAAATCCTTATGTACACACTGCATAGCAATTAGCAGCATGTCATATGGAAGGGGACCAGAAGGCAGCATTTGGAATAACCTGATCAGAATGATTTATACTGATGACTGAGTCAGCCAATGATGGCAAAAGATGGGAGTGAGGAAATGGGCTCATTGGTTAGACTTTGAGGCTGCCTTATCATCTGCCTTCCTCCATTTGACAGCCTCAGATTTAGTTATAATGTTGGAGACTAAGACAGGTTGCATTACATGCAGATTGGCTTTATCTGGTTTAGATTTATTGGCCTATTGAAAGGCAAAACTAGAGAAGCCTTGTGGGGGATATGGAAAGAATTTAAAAGGGAGAGAGCAAGCAGTATATATAAAACTTTGAAGAAACTTAGAGCTCAAAGTAAATTAAAATGATTTGCCGGTAGACAGATAATGCAAAAGAAGGTGAGGCTGTCCAGGGAGGAATGAGACAGAGCTTGGAAATGTACCCCAATGTCTGAGCGGATGGTCACAATGCAAAGATTAGCAGATGTGTCTGATTTTTAAATGATATCTTATGACTCTCAAATGTCACAAATGGAGCAACCAATAGGAAGGGGTATGCTGGAGGTATGGCTACTTGAACAAGGACAATAATACATATATTTTGGAGTTGTAACAAAATCAGATTCTAGGGAATATTTATTTATTTATTTAACATTTGTTGACCGGGAAAGTCTGACTGGACACAGGTCCTTTTTCAGCAGGGGCCCGGGGAGAAAAGCTCCATGAGTAACAGTAAATTTTAATGCAAGAATTACAATAATCAATAAAGTATAAAGTAAACAAAATGTAGGATACATAAGAAAATATAAATTTGTTACATCATGACAACAACACCTAGGCTTTGAACTTAGCTAGTACTATTTGTAAAGTATGACTTATGTCAAGATATAAGGTTAAGACAGGCCGGTAGGAATAAAAGATTAAACACAGGGGAAGAAATTGGATATGGAAATGTTGGAGTTGGAGATGAAAGAGTTCTGACTACTTTTAGATTAAAAGACCCTCTAGACTGGAAGTTCTGATTATTTGGATTAGCACCCAAAGCAATACACTGTAAACATAAGGTCATAAGGATATGTTGCATGTTGGCCTCTGTATTTACATTGCAATGTGCTAAGACATGGAAATCTAGACATATCCTAGATGTAGGTAAAGTCAGAGCATGTTTTAGAAGTCAGATAAGCCATAGTGTATATTCATTTCAAAGTTCACAGTCTGATGGGTCTATTCCAAACAAATGGCAGTGAATTCTAGAGCCCACATTTCTGTAGATGTATTTATTTGTTTAGGATACTTTGTTCTGCCATTTGTACTGTTGTGATGTTGGCTGGCTATCTGTGACTTAGCCTTCTCATATGTAATAATTTTCATAATGCTGACGATATAGTATGCATATTTCCGAGGGCTCCTTATTGCTTGGGAGATTGAAGAACTAGCTGCTTTTCTTTTTATTGGTATGAGTTTGTCTATATGTGACTTTGAGTTTTGTTATATATCATGAATCTTTTTTTTATTCAATAAATAAATATATAGAATTTTTGATAAAAAATTTGCATCCACAAGCTGATGCAACCTTGCTCATCCAGATGGAAGTGAGGTGATTTGTTAAGTTGTATGTTAACACCAGTATTGATACAGGAGTACTAAATGCAGCATATATTTTATGGATGTGCTGCATTTCATCCTACCTGGCTGTGATATACAGTACCCTGCACTTCCAAAGGTAATGTACTGAACTGTGTACAATATTGTGAGGGCAAGTAGTAGCAACCCCATTGGTACGTGAGCATGTCTATCAGCCATGTAGGGGTGGGAATTTAGACCATTGATCATACTGAACTGTGCACAATATTGTGAGGGCAAGTAGTAGCAACCCCATTGGTACATGAGCATGTCTATCAGCCATGTAGGGGTGGGAATTTAGACCATTAATCAGAAAACCTTATTGACTATATGCATGATGCTCTCCTGTAATCAGCTGTTCAAGATAAGGAGAAGAAATGGCTGACCAATTCTGGGAATGCTAATGGCAGACAGGCAGCCGGGATAAAAGGTATGCAAAAAGTTCAACTCTGTTATGATACCTATTACCCTGGAGCCATAATGCATACTTATGTAAAAACCTACTATAAGACATTCAGGCATAAATAGTTTGTCAAAAATCAAAATGAAACTGCACCTGTACAACATAGCTAATTTCATGCGGTTTCCAAAATGGTCACAACTGGACTATAAATAGAAGTTGTCTACCTGGCACTAATATATAAATAGCATACACAGTAATATCAAGAACCCCCCACCAATCATTGCTTACCTATGTGTGTTATGTATACTGATGTATGCTCTTTGCTTTTAGGTGTATAAAGTATTTGTTATGACTGTGCCTGACAGTCAGAGTGTGTATTATTTCTTTCTTATGGTATTGTGTGAGTGATATGTCTCACTGGCTACTAATGCTGTTTACTTTATGGTGTCTTAATTTCTTTCTTCTAATTTTTCCAGAATGACAAACATATGTGGTTATACATTACTTACATAATTATATGATATGATATGATTAATTTCTGGAAATATTTCCTCAACTGTAAGCTATATGACATTTTTTGTAAATGTGTATAGTGCAGCTGTTTTTATCCAGGTATCCACAGAAAAAAATATAACAATTGAGATGGAAATCCTGTTTAACATACTATAAAACATAAATACATAGATAAATAAATAAAAATGGTAGACTTAATTGTTCAGCTATTTCTCCAGCGGTGAAGAAAAAACAGGCTGCTGGGCAGATACCTGAGGAAGCATACAAAAATCTCAGCATTAGATTGTTATATATATTTTTAATTTTTATTCATAGGTGAGGACATCTAGGCTTTACAGTAAAGCTTTAAACCACCTCTAAAAGGGCCAGTTCCATTGTATGCTATGGTCTAAAACTATTTCATTAAAGCCTTTTGTTAAACTCTGATTTTACAGGTTTTATTTAACATTCTGAAAATTATACATTGATATATAAAACACCTTGCATGACACAATGGCATTTGACCAAATACATGGAAGTCAGGCATATGCAGCTTGTGGCAGGGGCCCCTGGTGCCTGATACACCTAAGAGGGCAACGACTACCCTGACAGGTAGAACAGGATTCAATATGACCAGAGGGATCCAGACCTCAAACTCTGTAGAAATAATCATGCTGAAGTTCCCATTGGAATGGGTCCCTGGCACAATGCCAGTAAGGCATGGCTTTCTCCTTGTCATGCTGAAGTTCCCATAAGAATGGGCCCCTAGCACAATGCCAGTAAGGCATGGCTTTCTCCTTATCGTGTGCTGGTGCATGAGTCATCCTGGGTAGTTAGTAGAGTGTACAGCATTAGGCTGAAGGCAGACTCTTACAACCAGTTAAAGTATTTTTCACTCCAATGCCATTTTCCTTCCCTGGCAGATTCTCACATCTTGGTGTCCCTGCATCATAAAAAGGGGTACAGTCTTGACATTTGTCTGAGTACTTGTTGTGACTGACCTGTGCTCCCTGCTAACGCCTTCCAATTACATTTCTCAAGCAGCGCTATATGGTATTACTTTGGCAGCAGAAATTCAATCCAGAATATCTTATCATATAGTTATGCTACGATTCTCTACTAATTGGCCACAGATTAATTTATCAGAACAAATCAAGTGTGAGGAACCCACTGACAAGCCATGTGGCCCCTAAGAACAAAGCTAACAGAACCCGATTGTTGAGTGTTGACTGGATGACATTTCAGCTCAGCGAGAACCATTTACGACTCTCCATCCCACTGACCGCTGTTATCTGTAGTATCCCACTGACCGCTGTTATCTGTAGCGAGCCACAGGGTGAGGAGTCCCTCTTTGTGTAAAATGACAATTCAAATACTTTGGGACTTTTCCTTTTGCTATACACTGATGATTCAAGTACTTTTGGACTTCTTATTTGTTTGTACACAGATAATTCAAATACTTTTGGACTTATCATTTTTCTGTGCATTTTTCTAACCATGGTGATGATTTATTTAAGTAATGGCATGTGGTGGGTGAAACCGGCAGGAAATAAGCTTTTTTTTTTTTTGATCAAAGGTTCAGCCAGTGTGTTTCATCTTTTCAAAGCATTGGCTCATATTGTCTCAATCAGACAGGGAAAACCAGAAGACATACCTTAAATTTAAAACCAACTATAAGATTTTCATAAATAACTAAAATAGCAGTTTTATGACTGGATTTTGACTGAAAGTGCTATATCTTCCTTTAGCTATGTTTCTATTTTCTCAATCATGGGGGCACAAAGGAATTGTACTTGGTGATGTTACTTATGTAAGACGGTGGTGCTATGATCGCATACTGATGCAATTCTTCCTTTAAGGACAGAAACAAAGTTTTATGCCATGGCAGCCCTCCCCTCACATCCTTTGTCTGTTACCCTTTTACCTTCACTTCATTTACTTTGCCTCACTTCAGTTGGAACAGTTTACATCTGCAGCTGTTTTCCCATAATTCTTCACTGCAATCAAACTGAATCAGAAGTGCTGTAAAATGTTAATATTAGCACTTCCCTTATTATTAATTAGAGGCCATGTGCTTATTTTTGATTCAGTGTAAAAGTCATTTAATCTAGGGGAAAATTTCGGGATTCCTTTATAAAGTTAGCAGGAACATCTCTGTCATTTTAACACATTTATTTTAAGTCTTTGCCTATCCCTGCCATATATTTCCATCTATATTTTATAAGCTCTTGTTGTTTACAAAGAATAACAACTAATAATAGCAGTTCATTTTGAACAACTAATCACATGTTCTCTTTTGTAGATAATAAGAGCCGTGACTCAATTGGTGATTATTTCAAAAGCTTATCCACTAGGACTGACTAATGAAGGTAGTTTGTGGAGATCTGAAGAGCTGTGTAATCAGATATGAAGGCACTAAATAAAACTTAATAACATTCACAGATGTCATGATATTCTCCTTTCTATTATGTTATTGAAAAAAATATATTTTAGAGTGATGAAAACTCGGCCATTGATCCTTACAATATAAGTCAAATCATCAGAGGATTTCCAAAGTCTGTAGCCTAGTGACATAATATTATTGCATTTTATCATGAACTGCACCTCAAGCAATGCCTGAATCATGAAATGACTGCATGAGTGACAGCATATTCATCTTAAATACTTTGAGCTGGCAGATAACAATAGTTAATGATGTATTAATCATGAGAACTAGATCATGAAAAGCATGGAAAGAAATTAGCTTGAGAAATGAGATTTACCAAATTTTGGACTTTTTTTCTGCTTCCGTAACAGACAGTGAAAGCTCCTCTTAAAATGAAGTAATCCATGAAACTAAGAACCTATAGTAACATCCCAACCCTACCTATTTTGCAGTAGCAACAAGACAACAGTTTGAAAGTCTGACATTATTTCCTTATATAGGCGTATCTGAAGTGCCTACTTAGCGTGGTTTCATCTTACTTTATGGAGATTGCATTAAATAACAACCACTAATAAGGAGCAACAGGAAAAATACAGCCACTCAGAAGCCAGCTGCAGCTGACTAACTAACATAAATTAAAGCTGTATTAATTATATAATGGCTGTGTATTTGGTTACTAAACATTCAGCATAGGATGGGATTCAGAAAGAATCCCGGCACTCACATAAGCTGCAGTGGCCAAAGTAGAATATACAAGACTGCATAAAATGCAATTCAAACACGTGTTTTGCTGCAATAAGAAAGCCCTCATTACTGGCTAATTTATATCTCTGAATTATTGTAAATACTGACAGTGCTAAACAACACTTCTCAAAAGTAATTACCGCTGTCAGACCATGCATCTCATTGTCACAAGTATCTTCCCTCATTCACTTTCCCATAATCATGCACACACTCATATACACATGCACACACATGCATGCACACACACACACACACACACACACACACACACACACACACACACACACACACACACACATATACACACACACACGCTGAACATGACACATACACCCTGTCAGTCACCCTGAAAGACACATTTGCGCACACAGACCCTATTCACGTATAAGAACATACACCCACACACAAACACTCACACACAAACATACACACACACACACACACACACACACACACACACACACACACACACACACACACACACACACACACACACACACACACACACACACACACACACACACACACACACACACACACACACAAACAGACACAAACACATGCCGTAGAAATCCTCAAACTAACTTCACTTCTTAGACCATCAGCAATTGGACAAAATCCATAATGCTGCCGAGATGTACACACATTGTAATAACCCAATACACATTCATAGGTGGATCATGGCCAAATGGGGCCCTAGACAGGGTAATGGATTAGAGCCCCCCAAACGCATCCCTCCAGCCCCCCATAGATGTGGCTCTGCACACAGTCACACACTCACCACCACTACTTCTTCACTTAACGTCCTGACACTCACCTGCGATGTGGTCTCTCTCATTAAAAGTAATGGCAGAATGTGGCATTTTGTCAATACTAATTAACATTGCCTTGCATGCTAATTTACGCAATCAAGTGAGTCTCTGAATTGCTTGACTAAATAAATCCATTCCTGTAGGCATTTCCAGTGGAGGCCACGTGAATAACTAGCATTAGCTGCTCCTTCAGAAAGTCTAGTTAGCAAGTAGCATGGCTGTGGTGGCAGCCCACCATGGTCATTTCACAAACCATGTAGAATTACTGTGGTTGCCCTGTCTCTGAATCAGAAAAGGTGTCTGTGAGTAGTTGGACACCCTCAATGGCAGTTCTTTCTGAATCCCAGCCATATTGATGATATTATACAAGAACATAAGTGTGTCTGCATTAGCCTGAGGAAAAAATATATAATTATGTGAAATTACCAGTTTTATAAAAACTGAAATATGAAATGAAAACATTATCTCTTATCTGGGACTCATACCCAAGATCTCTAGCATTCTGTCCGGGTGTCATTGCCACTGGACTGTCAAGAGCTGCTGGATGGATAGCCATTTATGGGAAATTATTATGTGATGAGAAGCCAACTGCCTTGTGATAGGAAACTACTGGATGCATTTATTAAACCATGGTAATATATATCATGGGATGAAACATGTTTACAAATGTAATACCATTTTTCATTGCGTAATATACAAGGAGTGCATACAAAAGTGCATTGAGACGTAAGCTAAGGAAAACATAACTGCACTATCCTGAGATAAATGAAAAAATATTGTGCCACTGGGATGAAAGATGATCAGAAAAAGGAATGTTTTCATTTGAGTGTGTAGAATATGCCTAAATATAACTTTCACTGGTTATGAGGTCTTGGTTTCTTATCTTAAAATACTATGCACTGCACTTCTGGAGACAAACAGGATAAAAGTAAAGCTGCATGCAGAAACACTAGTTCATTGTATGCAACCTTCTTTAGACCTTAAGGTTCACAGACTCAGTGACAATCAATGTCTCCCAAACCACAGAAAAGTCCTTGAACCCCTGGTATCTGAAAAGTACCCGTGACTCTGCACACAGAAAAAATGTATACCGCACTGCAGCAGAGACATAGAATATATCCAGAATAACCAATATCTGTGTTAGCATGGTATTCTTTTAAAACTGATTTACAATTACAGAAGAGTGGATGAACATTGGACATATACTTTATGGGCCAAGTAGATAGGCTTATTGTCTCAGTTTACTGCCAAACAAATTCAACACGATGCAGTTGACTTATCTATCTATCTATCTAGTTATCTATCTGTGTATTAAAATGGACAGACGTATATATTTTAGTCTCCATTACATCAGAAAAGGCCATCATTCTAGTGTCTAGTATGTTGTAGTAGATTTGGGGCACAGTGTTAGAAAGTGAAACCTTTTGTTACCACGCATGTTTCATTTATTCACATGTGGCAAGGCATGAGAATTCTTCTTCTTCCTTTCAGCTTTTCCCGGTTAGGGTTCGCCACAGTGGATCACCTGTCCGGTCATGATTGGCAGTAGAGTTTCACGATGTCGAGTTGCCCACGGAAGGCACACAGACGAATGCAAGCAATCACGCCTAGGGCCAATTTAGAATGTCTAATCCACCTACAGCATGTCTTTGGGATGTGGGAGGAAACCGGAGCACCCGGAGGAAACCCACACAACCACAGGGAGGACATGCAGGCTCCACACAGAAGGCACCCCAGCCAAGGATCGAACCAGAGAACCTCTTGACAACGCTTACTGCTGCACCACCATGACCGCATGAGAATATTCTATCTAAATGATATTTACAGAATCACAGAGATCATTTAGGGTGCACAGCACTATTGTACCCTGCAGAAGTAAACACTTTTTTTTTACTTTATTAACAGTTAAATCTAGTCATTTGATTTCTTAAATAGATGGTCAATAAATAACAATAAAAGCACCTGCCTGACATCATTTGTAACTTGCAACACCTTGCGGAAATTAGACTAAAATGAGCACTAAAGCAGCATTTGAATGATGCCATTACAAGTGTCATTAAACACCTACAAATACACACACACACACACACACACACACACACACACACACACACACACACACACACACACACACACACACACACACACACACACACACACGCACGCACGCACGCACACACGCACACACACACAATTTCTTTCTCTCTCTCTCTCACACACAAACGTGTTTGTGCATCTGTCTGTCTGTCTGTATCTAATATATATTGCCGTATCTTGGCATCCAGTTTATCTTGTCTGTATCTTCTGAAATGTCCAAAAGTGTTCAGGCTTCTTCAGATCTCCATATTTACAGTACAATTAAACCAGCCCACATTTAACAAATCACAACAGTAAATTTTAACCATACACTGGACTATTTGTGCATTAACTTTGAAGATTTGAAAAAAAAGCTTGAACACTTTTGGAAATGTTTGATTTTCTGAATAAAAAGACAGATGGTCATTATTTGTTTTGCTTTGCATGTTAGCACTGTATCTTCTGAGTTTCTTAAAAGGATCTATTTTTTCATGTTGTGTGCCAAGAAAAGAACAGAATAATTTCAGTAATAACTGTCTGAACTGAGGGAAAACAAAAATAAATGAGAAAGGGAGAAGATAGAAATCTCTGAAAGCTAAAAGAAACCATTACAAAGCCAGACAGTTAAGCATAAAATGTCTCCATTTCAAAAGGGGACGAGTGTGACAAGCATCTAAATGCAAAGTTACATTTGAAATATGCCATGATACAAAGTACTGTTACCCAGAATCTGATAAGTATAAGATGACATACAGTGTGAGTCAAATACATATTTCTAACTTACCTGGAACATCTAACACAAAATGCATTTCTGTACCATTAGTGTGACATATATCCCGTATGCACCTTCACATTCCATGATGCTATGCAGATCTTAAGCATTCCCTGTTCATGTGTTCAAAGGTCCTGACACAAACTGTAGCATGTTGAATCCTTGCTCTTCAA
Source organism: Protopterus annectens (assembly GCF_019279795.1). Lineage (NCBI taxonomy): Eukaryota > Metazoa > Chordata > Ceratodontiformes > Protopteridae > Protopterus > Protopterus annectens. The sequence continues at coordinate 92,900,574 of NC_056748.1, forward strand.
ATCATAAAATGGTTAATATTCTCATGCTAAACCTCTGGTTAGTACAAAATGAAATACGAAAAAATTAAATAGTTCTTTGTTAACATCAATATTCCAGGGTAATTTAAAAGAGGATCTGAATATGAGTGCAGATGCTTCAAGGTAATAGGTAACTGCTATGGATGGTGAATAGATTTACAGGGTACATGGTTACTAGCTATGGATGGTTAGATATACAAGTTACATGGTTACAGTTATGGATGATTAGATACACAGGCTGTATGGTTAACAGCTGTGGATGATTATATACACAGGTTACATGGTTACCAGCTGTGGATGATTATATACACAGATTGCAGGGTTAATAGCTATGGATGATTAGATAGACAAGATGCTTGATTAACAGTTATGGATAATTAGATATACAGGTTACATGGTTACCAGTGCCGGATGATTATATACATAGGTTACATGGTTACCAGCTCTGGATAATTATATACACGGGTTACATGGTTACCAGCTCTGGATGATTATATACACAGGGTGCAGAGTTAACGGTTATGCATGATTATATACACAGGGTGTAGAGTTAACAGTTATGCATGATTATATGCACAAGTTACATAGATTACATCTAGATAGGAAGAATCATGCTGCTAATCTTGACAAAGACTCATAGGTAAATAGGTGTGTACTAGGCTAATGGCCCTGGAGCCTTTACAAGCCTAGCCTAAAAGAAATGCCCAGTGCAACTGGAATGATCCCTGGAGTGAACTTTCTGTTACCCATCCACTCGTCAAGATTTCTCTTGAAGAGGGCCAGCAAGGTGCTCTGCTTGACATGAATGGGAAGCTTATTCCAGAGTATGGGCAGTCTTTGGGAGATGAAACTGTCCCTCCGGGATGTTCTGTTAATTGTGTTAATGAGGTTGTGAGCTCTGGAGCGTGTGACATGGGGGGGGGTTGGGATTTCTTTAGGTGTAGCATTTCTAGTAGGGTTGGGTCAGACATGGCTTTGTAAGTCAAGCAGAGATCACCTCTAAGTAGACGATAAAAGACTGAGAACAGCTGAAGTTTCTTGCGTCTGTCCATGTAGGACATGTGTTTAAGGCCTAGAATCCTTTTTGTGAGGTACTTTTGTGGCCTCTCCAGCTATTGTAGGTGCCTGGTCAGGTACATGCCAAATGGGGTGTTATATTTGATGATTGGTCTAATGAGGGATGAGTAGAGAGGGATGATGTCCTCCTTCTTTGTTTTTTTCCTTTCTTTAAAAGTTGCCTTTACATTTAAATTGTTAGCCATACTATAGTTCAATGCATCCTTTATAACAGCTGTGAAAGCAACATGTACCTAAATGTAGTAAAATGTACTGCAAATTATAACTACAATTAGCTAACTAGGCTTCCTTGTGAGCATGTGTGTGTGTGTGTGTGTGTGTGTGTGTGTGTGTGTGTGTGTGTGTGTGTGGGGGGGGGGGGGTTGTAATTGAAAAGAGTCTGTGGACCAGCTATCCCACATGGTAAATCAGTATATAAATAAAGGTGAATAAAAAGTGCTGATTTATGCAATGGTTAAGGCAGAGGCATTGTGTGTGGAAACTGACCTGTCCTGACAGTCTTTTATGCTAGCTTCATAGCTCCATTGGTGTATAGTACGCTAAAGGCAACAGGGGCCTTGTTAAGCCTAGCCATGCATCCCAAACATATCTGACAAGTTTAGTATATCTAAGATTATTCTATCGGATATGTCTAAGCTGGGTTTCATGGTCAAGCATTTCTAGGCTTCCTCTGTCCTTTAAAGACACAGATACCAGACCAGGAGTGAATGTCTTATTCCGCATCCACTCATCCAAATTATGCTTAAATACTGTTAGAGATGAACTTTGCTTCACATGGATAGAAAACCTATTTCAGAGAAGGGGGATTTTCTAGGACACATACCTGTCCCTTCTATATGACCAATATATGTCACAAGCAATGTTTAAGTCCTTAGTTCTGGTAATTTTGATGCTGTTTATTTTGTGAATTTGCAGAAGGTTCATCACAGCAGGATCCAAGGATGCCTTGTAGGCCAGGCATACCTCAGTCTCAACAGTAAAGAGGAGACTGAGTACATGGACAGGGCTTTAACCAATCTGTGCATGATATATTATTTATATCCTGTATCCTTTTTATGAGAAACCTCTGTGGATGTTCCTGTTGTTGCATATACCTGGTTCGGTACATACCAAAGAGGGCTTTGTACTCCACTGCCGGTCTGTTGAGAGCTGAATGCAGTGGATCAATGACTTCCTTGGACCTAGATGCCTTGCACTTGTTTATAAGTTGTGCAATATAGAATAACTCTTAACAACCATAGACACATGTTTGTCAAAGGCCAGGATACTGACTACATGCATTCCAAAATTTCTGACTACTGGCTCTGCTCTTAGGGGTGTGTTATCAGTGATATAGCTTCCAGGGATAGCCGACATCCCAAAGGATGTTATTATGCATTTTCTCACAGTGATTTTTAGACTGGGGCTGTGATACCATTTGTTGGTCTGAGTCAGCCCTACATTGAAGATATTAGTGTTCTAGGGGGATTCTGTGACTGCACCTGGTTTGCAATCATCTGCAGACTTGCTCAGCCAGAAGCCCTTGACATTGTCCTTAACTTCAGAGACGTAGTTGACAAAAGGAGTGGCTCCAACACAGAGCTCTGAGGGACTCCATTAGTGATCAGCCTCTTTGTAGAGGTGGACTTTCCTATCTTAACTTTTTTCTCCTCTCTGTGAGCCACCCAGCTTTCCAGAGGGTGACTTAAGGGTTTATATCTAATTCCATGAGTTTGCCTACAATGCCCTAGTAGGGTATTATATCAAATGCCTTGGCTGGATCAAAGTAGGCAGTATGCCCTATTTTATACTCGTCCATTGCTTTGGTGGCTTTTTCAAAAAGTCCATCAGATTGAGCAGGCATGGTCTACCCTTGATGAAACCAAACTAGGTTTGATCCATTGTCTGGAAGTGTCCTATGTAGTTGTTAATTATTTCCATAGATGTGCATATGCAACTAGTCAGGCTTATGGTTCTGTAGTTTCCTGGGCCCAACAATGACCCACCACCATTGTGCAGACATCCAAACATTGCAGTTTTCTATTTGTGTGGCATGATGCCTGTCCAAAGGCTATGGTTAAACAGTGACTCCAGTGGTCCTGATAGGCCATGCTTCATGCTATTTAGGAGGCTTCCTGGAATGTTATCCAGACCCATGTATGTGATATTCTTGGCCTTGGAGAATGTGTTGAGAACCTGCTCCCAAGGGATAGTTGGAGGTTATGTTCTATGCTAGTTCTCAAGGGGTAGCTGTTGTGGGGACAGAGGAGTAAACTTACAGCTATATTTTGTCATCCAGTAGATTTGGTATATCTTTTGGCTGTATAGATGGCTTAATATTTTTTTTATTCAAGCCATAAAACCAGATAACCACAACAACATACAATAACGAGAACTATATACAAGAGCATGGCACAGTATTAAAAGAAAGGATTGAAATTGATTGCCAAATATTTTTTTTTTAAAAGGAAACCACAACTATGTTCTAGTAATGTACTTAAAATTCATTTTCAACAAGCCGAAAAACTTAACTCAGATGTGCTCCTCTGCAAAACTTTATTAGTGGCAATTTATTAAGTAACACACTCTAAAATCAAATTTGCATGAGAAATAACAAGAGAATGTCTCCCATGACATGACTGAACATTCTTCCAATATCTAGTAATACACAACTTGGCAACGGCTGAATATGTAATAAAAACAATTGAGTTTGCAGTCTTGGTTTTTCAAAATTCTTGGATTGAAATGTTATCCAGTTTGGCAATGTTAAGGGTTATTGTCTTCTCATCAGTTTTTCTAAAAGAGAACCTGCTGCCAGCAGTAAGGAAGAGACAAACAGGCATTTCCAAACTTTACGAAATTTATCTGCACCTGGTTGATGGCATGCCTCACAGTTGTCATCAGAAGTCTATTCCAGCGACACATTCCTTGCTGGTGACTGATAACCGTTGTATACAAATTTATTTTGATGGTCTAATAGCAAAGGGAAATACCATAATAATTTAAGGGATGAAAATACATTACATTGATCCTCTACACAATAACTCTCGGCATATGTCCTAATGTGAGTATCTCTTGGTCTGTTGTTTCTTCTTCAGTGGATATTAGTCCAGCATATTTTCTGGAAGCTTTCAGTAATTTTGGGTCCTTAAAATTACTTAACTTTGACAGTCCCATGACATCTCTTACTGAGGAGGGTGTTTGACCAAATATCTCTTTTCGATGAGGGTACAGTGCAGCATATCTGAGTGGCAGAAACCATTTTGCCAGATAGGAGTGTCTGTCAATCCTAAAAGAATGAAATTGAGTACTTTATGAAAGGTCAAAATTACTTTATGGTTGGTGCATATACAGTGCCAGTTCTGCAGATTATTTGGTAAGGTCTTACCATTCCATGGAAAGTTCAATAGGGATATTGCCTGTAGGATATTGGCTTCTCTACTCATGGTCATAATGGGAGCTCTATATAAAGATTTGAGCCTCTGCAAAGTAAACGCTATCGCCTATTTTTTAATATTAGTCAAACTGAACCCCCCCAATGAAATGAGGAAAACATGCCTGCAGCAGCAAACGTTGTACCTGCCTGAACTCCATATAAAAGCCAGCATTAACCTTTGAATCTTACTAAGCCAGGGACTGCACATGGGTATTGGGATGCAGTTTAGTATATAGAACAATTTAGGGCATAGCATCTTATTTTCCCAAAAACAGATAAGTGCAATTTGTTTTAACAGTGGACTGTTACAAAAAGTTTTGTCCATAATTGTTTTAGATTGGAAGAAATAGAAGCAGAAATCATGGGCATTAGATCTATCCCCACATATCTTAGAGCACCAGATCACCATTTATAAAAAAATGATATTGGCCTTCTCTCTGAAGTTCAGGAGTCACTGGACTAAAAGTACTAGCTCAGTTTTAGTTGTATGAACATTAATCTAATGTATAAAACTGAACAAATATTTTAAAAATAGGGTATCTACTTCTACTTTAGGACTCCTTGTAAGTACTCAGCAATCACCAACAAACATAATTCTGATCTGCTGACCAACAATCTTTCATCCTGGTAAGGGAGGGTGATTGACTAGCTTCTTTACCATTAGATCAACAGCTAATAGGAGAAGAATAGTGGATAAGGGGGACCCCTGTCAAGTCCTCCTCTGGAGGCAGAGTGGGATAGAAATTGTAGTCTAAAATAAGTCTGTAGCTATAGGATATTGAAATAGATCCCGCACAATAGAAATTAAGGCCTGGAGAAAGCCATAGGTTTCTAGAGTTTGCCATAGATATTGCCATATCACTGAATCAAAAGCTTTCTTGAAAACAATAATGGTGGCTGTAGAAGGGGAAGACACTGTGTTGTTCATTTGTATTAAGGAAAATGGAGCTCTAGTATGGTCTATACCTGACCTACTTTTCATAAAACCTGCTTGGGCTTTGTGTATTAGGGAGGATAACACTGTGCATGGCCCCTTTGCAAGTATTTTGGCATATAACATTGCCATTTTGTTGAGAAGGGAAATTGGCCAATATTTTTCCATTTTGGTCAAATCTTTACAAGTTGGGTGTAACCACTATTTTAGAAAGTTAAATAGAAGGAAGCATTTTACTGTGTTTCTTAATAGAGTCATTTAGACCTCTAAGATTAACTGTAACATCTCATAATAACATTTCATTAACCTATTTTCAAAGATAAAGTGAGCAAGAAAAAAGTTATATACAATCACAAAATGCATTAATAGTCCTTATGTTGAGAACATCGTGGTGTCTGTGTTTAATCTTGTGGCCAATCGCTGTCTAACATCACATTCAAGAATAAATGTCCCACATTTAGATAATCCTACTTTCCATCTTAATGTCTCCGTGAGACATGCTTAGTGGTTTGTTTTTTAACTTTGTTTATGCTAAAATTTGTTACTTTTTCAGATTTTGCAAGAAATGTTTACTTACCTTTTATTTTCAGATTGTCGCTTCCTAGGAATCTGAGTTTTAGAATTTTGATCTGGCCCTTCATTCTAGGGTTCCTGCATTGCGGTCTTGGATGTGTTGTCAACATGCTAGGGGCTAGGAAATAACTGTCTTGCTGTGTATAATCCAGACTTTGTCTGCCTGGTGATTGTGGTGCACGACAATGCTGCAGGTGAAAGGCCTGTCTTGCTGTGTATAATCCAGACTTTCTCTGCCTGGTGATTGTGGTGCACGACAATGCTGCAGGTGAATGCCTTGGTTTCTGTATAACTTCAGGTGCTACTGCCACAAATTTCACAAGACATTTAACCCTCAAATCACCATAGGTAAACAATCCAAATGAACCTGTTGAGAACTGTTCCCAGAGTGAGACTTTACTTCTTTGAAGTGAGGTACAAGTGTGATAATATACAAATGTGTCAGACTTGCATGCATCCCCTGCAAGACAGCTGCTACTATGTCTCTCCAAATGGAAGTCTTTACCAACCCATGGTACTTCTTGGCCTTTGTCAAGTGGGTTCTCCTGCAAAAGGGGTTACCCACAGCTTATTGTAGGACACTTCCCAGATTACCAAAGCCATTACTGGACAATGAGCCCAGCAATGGAAGCTCAATTTCCCCACTTGTATCCATGATATTATTTATCCTTGTGGTCAGAACCCAAACTTGTGCTCATAGCTGATGTGGACGAGAGTGACCTCGACATTTGTCAGCTTCGTCTCCTGACTGAACTCCTGTTTCACCATCTGTGTCTAGTATAATGTCTGCAGTACATCTGTAACTCTACACTACTGAGTCTCCTGATACCTTCAGCCCTCCCCCATAAACAATACCCCAAAATACATAAATTCTTCCACCTGAAATAGCTATTCCTATCCCCTGCAGAAAGAAGTCCACTCTTTTCCAGAAAGAACCATAAATTTGTTATTTAGAGTCAGTGATTTCCATCCAATCTGTTTCTCACTCAGCAGTGAAATACTCTATTGCATGCTGGGAATTACAGTCACTTCAGGCTAAGGATGTCATTGGCAAATTACAAGATACCATTCTCATATTCTCTAGCTGGATATTCTTGATATCCTGTCTATGAAAATCATGAACAGCAAGGTAGACAAGACACACCTTAGGCGAGTCCTATACTCACATTGGACATATTCAATTAGCACCAAAAATGCGACCACAGACAGCTGTTATTCCTCAGACACAAGGACTGAATGTCACTCAACAATGGTGCTAAAACCTCTTACTGTTATGACACCACCAGTAGGATACTCCAGTGTATAAGCATAGCTACGGGTAGGGTAAAGCGGGAAGTCCACCTCAGTGCAGGCTGTTAGGTGGCACAATCAGATGCTGTCAATCAATTGGCATTTCAGTACCAGTATTCATTTCTATACCAACAGTTAGAACTCATGGAGGTCTGTTTAGAAAGATCACAGGAGTAACTAATTAAAATATGTGCATACTGTCTTAAATAAAAACTACAGTTGTGTACACTTACCATAAATGTAGATGTTCGAATGTATTCACTGTTGCAGTCATCACATTTGGGTTATCCTTACCAGGGTAGCCCTCAGCCGGCCCAAATACCAGAGACTTAGTATTTCTGCATAGGTTGCTGTCGCTTCAGGACTGACGTCAGGTCATCAGTAGTATAAAATAAGGCAGCCAACACCATTACATCAGTTTTTCTTGCCCTAAGCTGTCAGGAGCCCCCAAGTAGGAGCTGGGTTCTGGTGGAAGAACCCCACGAGTGGAAAATAAATACCAGCATGTCCCTTGTAAGGAAAGATAATAAAAGGGGAATGGAGGGAGGGAAACCAGGACTGCAAACATTGAATACACTCGAACATCTACATTTATGGTAAGTGCACACAACTGTGCTATGTTTTCTGTGTTTCACTGTTGCAGTCATCACATTTGGGTTGATTACTAAAGCTGAGGAAATGGGTGGAGGCAGTCAAGGCAACTAGGGACTGGCTAGAATGCCTTGCAAGACTGAATAAGCAAACCTTGACCTGTATTTGGAGAAGAAAGGCAGGTGGTAATGCTTAGTAAAAGTGTGAACAGATGTCCAGGTGGCAGCTTCCAGAATGTCCCTGGTGGGGACTCCTCTGAGGAAAGCGGCAGAGGTGACGGCTGCTCTGGTGGAGTGTGTCCTGACCCCCTTGGGGGGAGGCTTTCCATGTTGTTTGTAACAGAAGTGGATGCAGTATGCTATTCATTTGGAGATGGTCTGTTTGGAGATGGCTTTGCCTTCTGCCCCTGTAGCAAAGCTAACCAGCAATTGATCAGACTTTCTGAAGGATTTAGTCCTGTCCAAATAGAATCTGAGCTGTCTGTGCACATCCAGAGAGTGCAGAATCCTTGAAGGATTTAGTCCTGTCTAGATAGATTTTGAGCTGTCTGTGCACATCTAGAGAGTGCAGAATCCTTTCCCCCTTGTTCTGTGGATTAGGAAAAAAGGTGGGCAAATGTATGGATTGGTTGAGAGCCACATTGGATATTACCTTGGGCATGAAGGATGGGTTAGTTCTGAGGGATATCCTGTCAGCATGGAACATGATGAAGGGTTCCACAGCCATGAGCGCTTGTAGCTCAGAGACTCGTCTGACTGAAGTGATGGCCAGAAGAAATGCTGTTTTCCAGGAGAGAAATATTAGCTCTGCAGAAGAAGCTAGTTTGAAAGGGGGCAGGGTGAGTTTTTCCAGTACAAAGTTAAGGTTCCAAGCTGGTGTTGGTGCCCTTCTGGGTGGCCTCAGGTTGCTGGCCCCTCTTATGAACTGTTTGATCAAGGGGTGTGAGAAAAGGGGCTGCTCAGTGGGAAAATGAGCTGAAATAGCAGAGGCATGAATTTTTATAGAGGAGAAAGAGAGTCCACTGTGCAGTAGCTCAGTTAAGTAATCCAGGATGAGAGGGAGGGAGGACTGTGCTGCATTGGCTCCCTTAGCCTGGATCCAGGTGCAGAATCTTTTCCATTTGTCAGCATAAGACTTTCTGGTGCTAGGACATCTGGCCTCACGGATAACATCTAGAACCTGTTTACTGAGGTTGGCAGATTGGTTAGGGGTTAGGGAATAAGCCAAGCTGCCAAACTGAGTGTCTGTAGTTGGGGATGCATGAATTCCCCTTCCCTCTGGGTCAGGAGGTTTGGAATCTAAGGAAGATGCCATGGAGACAGTAGGCACCGGCTGTGCAGCAAGGGGTACCAATGCTGCCAGGGCCAGTCTGGAGCTATAAGAATGGTCCTTGGTTTTTCCTCCTTTATTTTGAGCAGTACCCTGGGGATGAAAGGTAGGGGAGGAAAGGCATGGACCGAGAGGTTGACCCATGGGAAGGACAGGGCATCCACTTTCCAAGCCATGCAGTGATGCTCCCTGGCACAGAATTTGGTGAGCTGATGGTTGGTGTGGGAGGCAAAGAGGTCAAGTTTCAGTGTGCCCCAGTTATTAGGGTGAAGGTTCTTCTGTTGAGCTGCCACTTATGTGGGTCCAGACAATTTCTGCTTAATTAGTCTGCCAGAGAGTTGAGAGAGCCTGGTAGGAATTGTGCTAACAGGTGTAGCTGCATGGCAGAGGTTGTGTGCCAAAGGGTCATGGCAGCCTGCATAGAGGGTAGGAGTGAGTCCCTCCCTGCTTGTTGATATACCACATCACAGTGGTGTTGTCTGTTTTGATCAGGAGAGCCCCTGGAGAGAGAAGGGGCTTGAAGGCTGTCAAGGCGTGCTGCACAGCCATTATCTCTTTTTGATTGATGTGCAGAGGGATTTGCTGTGGGCTCCATTGGCCCTGTATGCACCTGCCATCCAGGTGTGCACCCCAAGCATAGTCTGATGCATCTGTGGTGAGTGTCTGGGTGGCAGGGGGGTGGTGAGCAATCCAGTCCCTTGTTGTGGAAGCATGCTGTTGCCCACCAAAGAAAATCTCTTTTCTTTTTCGAGGGGTTAGCTTGGCTTCCCCTGATTAGCATGATAAGGTCTTCCGCTGTTTAAGCATTTGAGACTGAGGCAATGTAGCAGGCTCCTGAGAGTGGGTTGTCAGTTTCTTGCATGTGGTTCATACCCTGGGCCTTAGAAACTTGGTCATTTTAGAAAGAATGGTAATCGTGAAAAACGACGTCAGTTTGTGTCGAGAATCGGTAGTGTGAAGAACTTCCTCGGAAACCGGTGCCTGCTCAGTGGCTGCAGACCCATCCAAGGTAGAGATGGTTGCAGGTTCCATAGTCAAAGAAGAGGTTTGCAGCATACCGGACTTCAAAAGGATCTTGGTAGCAGCCTGCGAATCCATACAAGTGGGCATCAGGGGCTGCAAAAGCATCTCACTGAGGACTGGAGAACCAACGGCTAGCTTAATGGAAGCGTCGTTGGTGGGTTTGGACCTGTGCAGTCTGTCTCTGTCTTTATCTTTAGTTTTTTTTCAGTAGATTTGCTGTCGGATGGCTTACTAAAGCCATATCAGATTTTGAGGACTGCAAGCAAAGATTTCTGGCTAAAATAAGGGCTCAATGATGGATAGTTCTGGTGTTGAACAAAGAGTAGAAGCAAC